>NC_069504.1:1114835818-1114880818 GCF_027579735.1 Bombina bombina
TGTATGTATGTATGTGTGTGTTTGTATGGGATTGTATGTGTGTGTATATGTGTGTGTATATGTGTATGTGCTTGTGTGTGTGTGTATGTATGTATGTGTGTGTGTTTATGTATGTGTGTGTGTATGTGTAAGTATGTGTGTATGTGTGTGTGTGTGTGTGTGTATATATATATATGTATGTGTGTGTATGTGTATGTGTTTGTGTGTATGTATGTGTGTGTGTGTATGTGTGTGTGTGTGTATGTGTGTGTGTGTTTGTGTTTTTTTGCTTCTTCATATTATTAAGTTAGGAGAACAAAAGACTTAATTGCAAGATTTCCATGTATTACGCCTAGATTTAGAGTTCTGCGGCCAAAGGGGTGCGTAGCTAACGCTGACTTTTTTCTGGCCGCACCTTTTAAATACCGCTGGTATTGAGAGTTCACAGAAGGGCTGCGTTAGGCTCCAAAAAAGGAGCGTAGAGCATATTTAACGCAACTTCAACTCTCGATACCAGCGGTGCTTACGGACGCTGCCAGCTTCAAAAACGTGCTCGTGCACGATTCCCCCATAGAAAACAATGGGGCTGTTTGAGCTGAAAAAAACCTAACACCTGCAAAAAAGCAGCGTTCAGCTCCTAACGCAGCCCCATTGTTTGCTATGGGGAAACACTTCCTACGTCTGCACCTAACACTCTAACATGTACCCCGAGTCTAAACACCCCTAACCTTACACTTATTAACCCCTATTCTGACGCCCCCGCTATCACTGACCCCTGCATATTATTATTAACCCCTAATCTGCCGCTTCGTAAACCGCCGCTACTTACATTATCCCTATGTACCCCTAATCTGCTGCCCCTAACACCGCCGACCCCTATATTATATTTATTAACCCCAAATCTGCCCCCCACAACGTCGCCTCCACCTGCCTACACTTATTAACCCCTAATTTGCCGAGCGGACCGCACCGCTATTATAATAAAGTTATTAACCCCTAATCCGCCTCACTAACCCTATAATAAATAGTATTAACCCCTAATCTGCCCTCCCTAACATCGCCGACACCTAACTTCAAACATTAACCCCTAATCTGCAGACTGGAGCTCACCGCTATTCTAATAAATGTATTAACCCCTAAAGCTAAGTCTAACCCTAACACCCCCTAAGTTAAATATAATTTAAATCTAACGAAATTAATTAACTCTTATTAAATAAATTATTCCTATTTAAAGCTAAATACTTATCTGTAAAATAAATCCTAATATAGCTACAATATAAATTATATTTATATTATAGCTATTTTAGGATTTATATTTATTTTACAGGTAACTTTGTATTTATTTTAACCAGGTACAATAGCTATTAAATAGTTAAGAACTATTTAATAGCTAAAATAGTTAAAATAATTACAAAATTACCTGTAAAATAAATCCTAACCTAAGTTACAATTAAACCTAACACTACACTATCAATAAATTAATTAAATAAACTACCTACAATTATCTACAATTAAACCTAACACTACACTATCAATAAATAAATTAAATACAATTCCTACAAATAAATACAATTAAAGTCTTCATCCAAGCGGGAGCTGAAAAGGTCCATGATCCGACTGAAGTCTTCTATCAACGGCATCTTCAATCTTCTTTCTTCCGGATCCATGTTCATCCCGCCGACGTGGAACATCCATCTTCACCGACGACTTCCTGATGAATGACGGTTCCTTTAAGGGACGTCATCCAAGATGGCGTCCCTCGAATTCCGATTGGCTGATAGGATTCTATCAGCCAATCGGAATTAAGGTAGGAAAATTCTGATTGGCTGATGGAATCAGCCAATCATAATCAAGTTCAATCCGATTGGCTGATTCAATCAGCCAATCAGATTGAGCTCGCATTCTATTGGCTGTTCCGATCAGCCAATAGAATGCGAGCTCAATCTGATTCGCTGATCGGATCAGCCAATCGGATTGAACTTGATTCTGATTGGCTGATTCCATCAGCCAATCAGAATTTTCCTACCTTAATTCCGATTGGCTGATAGAATCCTATCAGCCAATCGGAATTCGAGGGACGCCATCTTGGATGACGTCCCTTAAAGGAACCGTCATTCGTCGGGAAGTCGTCGGTGAAGATGGATGTTCCGCGTCGGCGGGATGAACATGGATCCGGAAGAAAGAAGATTGAAGATGCCGTTGATAGAAGACTTCAGCCGGATCATGGACCTCTTCAGCTCCCGCTTGGATGAAGACTTCAGCCGGATCATGGACCTCTTCAGCTCCCGCTTGGATGAAGACTTCAGCCGGATCATGGACATCTTCAGCCCCCCACTTGGGCTTGGATAAAGACATCGGAGGAGCTCTTCTGGATCGATCGGTGAACCTGGCATGGTGAAGATAAGGTAAGAAGATCTTCAGGGGCTTAGTGTTAGGTTTATTTAAGGGGGGTTTGGGTTAGATTAGGGGTATGTGGGTGTGGGTTGTAATGTTGGGGGGGTATTGTATGTGTTTTTTTTACAGGCAAAAGAGCTGAATTCTTTGGGGCATGCCCCGCAAAGGGCCCTGTTCAGGGCTGGTAAGGTAAAAGAGCTTTGAACTTTAGTAATTTAGAATAGGGTAGGGCATTTTTTTATTTTGGGGGTCTTTGTTATTTTATTAGGGGGCTTAGAGTAGGTGTAATTAGTTTAAAATTGTTGTAATATTTTTCTGATGTTTGTAAATATTTTTTTATTTTTTGTACTTTAGTTAGTTTATTTAATTGTATTTATTTGTAGGAATTGTATTTAATTTATTTATTGATAGTGTAGTGTTAGGTTAATTGTAGATAATTGTAGGTAGTTTATTTAATTAATTTATTGATAGTGTAGTGTTAGGTTTAATTGTAACTTAGGTTAGGATTTATTTTACAGGTAATTTTGCAATTATTTTAACTATTTTAGCTATTAAATAGTTCTTAACTATTTAATAGCTATTGTACCTGGTTAAAATAAATACAAAGTTACCTGTAAAATAAATATAAATCCTAAAATAGCTATAATATAAATATAATTTATATTGTAGCTATATTAGGATTTATTTTACAGGTAAGTATTTAGCTTTAAATAGGAATAATTTATTTAATAAGAGTTAATTAATTTCGCTAGATTTAAATTATATTTAATTTAGGGGGGTGTTAGTGTTAGGGTTAGACTTAGCTTTAGGGGTTAATACATTTATTAGAATAGCGGTGAGCTCCAGTCGGCAGATTAGGGGTTAATGTTTGAAGTTAGGTGTCGACGATGTTAGGGAGGGCAGATTAGGGGTTAATACTATTTATTATAGGGTTAGTGAGGCGGATTAGGGGTTAATAACTTTATTATAATAGCGGTGCGGTCCGCTCAGCTGATTAGGGGTTAATAAGTGTAGGTAGGTGGCGGCGACGTTGTGGGGGGCAGGTTAGGGGTTAATAAATATAATATAGGGGTCGGCGGTGTTAGGGGCAGCAGATTAGGGGTACATAAGGATAACGTAAGTAGCGGCGCTTTGCGGTCGGCAGATTAGGGGTTAATTATTGTAGGTAGCTGGCGGCGACGTTGTGGGGGGCAGGTTAGGGGTTAATAAATATAATATAGGGGTCGGCGGTGTTAGGGGCAGCAGATTAGGGGTACATAAGTATAACGTAGGTGGCGGTCGGCAGATTAGGGCTTAAAAAAATGTAATTCGAGTGGCGGCGATGTGGGGAGACCTCGGTTTAGGGGTACATAGGTAGTTTATGGGTGTTAGTGTACTTTAGAGCACAGTAGTTAAGAGCTTTATAAACCGGCGTTAGCCCAGAAAGCTCTTAACTACTGACTTTTTTCTGCGGCTGGAGTTTTGTCGTTAGATTTCTAACGCTCACTTCAGCCACGACTCTAAATACCGGAGTTAGAAAGATCCCATTGAAAAGATAGGATACGCAATTGACGTAAGGGGATCTGCGGTATGGAAAAGTCGAGGCTGAAAAGTGAGCGTTAGACCCTTTAATGACTGACTCCAAATACCAGAGGGTGGTAAAAACCAGCGTTAGGAGCCTCTAACGCTGTTTTTGACGGCTACCGCCCAACTCTAAATCTAGGCCTTAGTATTTTATGCATTGTATTAATTTAAGTGATTTTAAAAGAAAGAAAAACAACTAATAACCCTATAATTTTTATTTAAAAAAATGTGTTTTTATATGAAGGCAACATTATTTTTAAAATAGGACCACTAAAGGAAATGTTACTCAACAGATAATTTAAGAGCTGTAATCTAATTTTTTGGTTTGTTATTTTTAAAACTGAACTCTTGTCAAACTAAAAAGGGGTGATTAAATAGCATTTGAAAACACTGTGAGAAGGACACCCCAGTTGTACAATACATCAGTATAGATATATGTACAATATATAGCAAATGTTCTGCACCCCAACTAGCTTTATTCCAGCAGTTTCCAACTGCCCAGCTAGCTGTCACTCTTAGCATGACTTTCAAGTGTAAAAATAATCCTCTGCTACATAAACAGGTAGAACCAAAGAGAACCCCAAGTTGTGCAAAGCTTCAACAACACCATCTGGTGTATCTATGCTTTACTTGTAAGTATATCTGTTTATTTATGTTTAGTTTTGCTTTATATATTCCTCTGTGGGGCTGTTATTGCATAATATGGGTACTTTTATACAAGGACGGTATTTAGTTTTTGAAAACTCCTAACCTTTGAGGATAAAAATGATCTTCAAATAATGGGAACCTCAAAGAGGACAAGATTTGCTCTTGATTATATATGGGCTGGTGGGAAGATATGTACAGCATTTATTCTCCAACAACCCCTTCCATGCTATTAAGTGTTGTAGATATATAGATGACATAAATGCCATTTGGCATGGTTCTCTTGTCCAATTTGTGAACAAAAATGTTTTTAAGTTTAGTTTCACTGAATCCCACAATGAAGAGAAGATTACCTTTGGGTCAGATAGGTGATAAGGTGACCACTATCCTTTATACAAAGGATACAAACAATAACGGATATTTACATAGGAAATGGATCTCTAACAATTACATTCAGAAAGTTCCAGAGACTTATATGGAACTTCACAAAGCTGGATGATTCTGAAAGGAAATCAGAAATATTTAAGAAAAGATTTAGAGCAAATTCATATCATGAAGGGTTAATAGAGTAAGTGTATGAGAAAGCTAGGGAACTACAGAGAGATCATCTGTTAAAGAAAAGGAATAGGACTACTGGACAGAGTCATGATATTTTATTCATTTCTATATATTATAGTGCTTCTATATCAATTGAATGGGCTTTAAGGAAAGATTGGCCAATTTTGCTATAGGTTCCCCCTTAAGACACATTCTTGAAAAAAGTAAAATAAATCTTTAGAAAAAAAACAGTTTGAAAAATACTCTAGCTTCTAGTGAATTGAGATGGATAAAGAAGCCTGATACATGGCTTTCTAGGAGCGTAATTTTTCTTTTTCAAATGTACAGAAATGTGCTTGTTGTACATATATAGATTCAATGAATACATTATTTAGGGACCCCATTTATTAAGCTGCAAATACAGCTTTGGGGTCTTAGTGGTTCAGACTTGTCACAAGCCATCTAAAGTGTTGTGGATTTCAAATATCCCAATCCAATTGAGATGATTGACAGCCCCTACTCGCAAGCAATTGGCCTCATGTGAGCAGGGGGTGGCATTGCACAAGCAGTTGCTTGTGCAAATGACAAATGCAGCCAGCAGATGCTGCTTGCTCATCGCGAGGCCGGACGGACGAGGTTCATTATAATTCATGATTGTGGCTGCACATATATGCCTCTTGTAATTGGCTCACCAGATTTGCTCAGATAGCTCCCAGTAGTGCATTGCTGCTCGCTAGATTTCACAGAAAACTTCCTTAAAAAGAGTAGTGAAATAATATGACTGTGCCTGCACATGCAAGATGCATGCTCCCTTGTAAGTCCCGGGACTAGCATTCTGATTAGCTGTTTAAAGTCATTTACAATGGGATGTGGCTACTGAGGAAATTTTGATGTAAAATATCTTATCTTTAAAAAGAGATGTTCATGATATATTTTATAGTAAGCTTTTTACAGCTATGCTGCATCACTTTCAAGTGTTTAAACATTTTGGTATAATTTCCCTTTAATTTGTTTGTTCTGTAAGGGTTAAAAGGCGCTTTAGTAATGCTGGCAAGCTCCCTGAGATGCCACACTTACTGACCACCAAAAGCAGTCCCCTGATGACACTGCAGTATTGAAGCAAGCACCACAGGTAGCAAGAGCGGCACCTGACTATAATCTGAGCCGATTCCCAATCAAAGTACTGTGCACCTGTGTTTGTCTCCAACCCGTAATGGCGAAGGAGGAATAAGCGGCAGTTTTCACAATCCTAGAGGTATTCATATGTCGATTCCCTGTGTGTGCAAGTAACCAAACATCAGAAGAAGGATAAAGGTAAAAGATACGACTAAAAGACCAACCGGCAGAGCAAATGCTGACCGGATAAAGAGTGGATATCGTAACTGTACCTAGGATTCAACTCACAGCCTGGATGTGTGTGTTATGCCTGCGACAGCAGTAAAACTGTCCTCGGAGAATACACAGCCCTGAAGAGGCGTTACAGCGCTGGACCAAGCGCAGAGTGTTTATGCCTAGAGGTTTGGAGCAAACGAAGAAGAATAAGTATGACAACTAACATGGTCTCTTTCGACTCAGTTGATGACAAGGTAAAAGAGACTCTACGTCTCACAGCATAACAGCTTATTATTACCGATAGTGAGAGCAGTATCAATCAGCCGATGCAACTGCCGAAATAGTAAAGTGAACATTTACTTTCTCAGCTCTGTGGAATTATGCTATTTGATTACGGTGCAAAGTATATACCTAAGACTTTGGTTTTGCAAGCATGATACACTTAAGACTTTTATTACAGGTACATGTTACATGCCTGGGGGACGATATCATTTTCTCTGCAACTTAGTTGCGATAACCTGTTGCTGATAAATTTGATACTTTACATCCAGAATTACATTTATGCTTTATATGATAACAGTTGTATAGAAACTTGTTGCTTGTATTAGTTACATAAGTATTGAATAGGTTATCCCTAAGTAAGTCTGGCCAGTCAAGTGTGTAGATGCGTCTTTTTTAATGTGCTTTCATATGTATAGGAACTTTGCTCACTGGTAGGGCAGAGGTCCACTGTTTTAAGATCTGTTTCTGGAATAAATTTGTATAAGACTTTTTTCAAAAGAGTGCTGAAATCCCCTTTCTTTATACGGAGTTTGTCGAAATTCTGCAATGTAATCTCGCTTTTTCTATTACACATATATATATATATAAATATATATATTACATACAGAGAGAAGCTCACTCACAGGAACGAACAACCAGCTCAATACCATTGTTAGCCTGCTCTAAGGTGATTTACAACCTGGGTGCAGCTTCTTTTAGCCCAGTAATGCTTTTCATAGAGTAGAACTTTCCTGTAGTATATCAGTCTGCAGCCATATTCCTGGTTGTTCATTCCTGTGTGTGCATGTTTCTCTGTATGTATTTAGTCTCCCTATGGGAAAAAAGGGGCAACCAGACGTGGACTCCTTGATCAGTGTGCTTAGAGGAATATGGCTACACCTCACTGACGAGGCCCAATGAAGGCTGAAAAGATCGGCTGAGGTTGCTTGTTCAGAGAGGAATTGCATGGTATTTCGGCGCTGGACTCACCGTAATAGGCGGGATCAGAATGATATACTACAGGAAAGTTCTACTCTGTGAAAAGCTTAACTGGGCTAAAAGAAGCTGCACCCAGGCGGCAAATTGCCATAGAACAGTCTAACAATGAATGGTATCGAGCCGGTTGTTCGTTCCTGTGAGTGCGCTTCTCTCTGTATGTATTTAGTCTCCCTATGGGAAAAAAAGGGCAACCAGACGTGGACTCCTTGCTCACTGTGCTTAGAGGAATATGGCTGCATCTTACTGGCGAGGCCCAATAAAGGCCGAAACGATCGTCTGGGGTTGCTGTGTTTCTTGTTCAGAGAGGAATTGCCTGGTATTTCGGTGCTGGACTGACCGTAATAGGCGGGATCAGACTGATATACTACAGAAAAGTTCTATTCTGTGAAAAGTATCGCTGGGCTAAAAGAAGCTGCACCCAGGTGGCAAATTGCCATAGAACAGTCTAACAATGAATGGTTTTGAGCTGGTTGTTCGTTCCTGTGATTGCGCTTCTCTCTGTATGTATTTAGTCTCCCTATGGGAAAAAGGGGCAACCAGACGTGGACTCCTTGCTCAGTGTGCTTAGAGAAATATGGCTGCACTTCACTGGCGAGACCCAATAAAGGCCGAAACGATCGTCTCTGGTTGCTGTGTTCCTTGTTCAGAGAAGAATTGCCTGGTATTTCGGTGGTGGATTGACCGTAATAGGCGGGATCAGACTGATATACTACAGGAAAGTTCTGCTTTGTGAAAAGCATTACTGGGCTAAAAGAAGCTGCACTCAGGTGGTAAATCGCCATAGAACAGGCTAACACTGGTATTGAGCCAGTTGTTCTTTCCTGTGAGTGCACTTCTCTCTGTATGTATTTAGTCTCCCTATGGGAAAAAGGGGCAACCAGACGTGGACTCCTTGCTCAGTGTGCTTAGAGGAATATGGCTACACCTCACTGACAAGGCCCAATGAAGGCTGAAACGATCGTCTGGGGTTGCTGTGCTCCTTGTTCAGAGAGGAATTGCCTGGTATTTCGACTCTGGACTGAACGTAATAGGCGGGATCAGACTGATATACTACAGGAAAGTTCTACTCTGTGAAAAGCATTACTGGGCTAAAAGAAGCTGCACCCAGGTGGAAAATCGTCATAGAACAGGCTAACAACTGGCTGTGAGTGCACATCTCTCTGTATGTATATATATATATATATATATATATATATATATATATATATATATATATATATACACACAGGTATTTACATATATATATATATATATATATATATGTATATATGATTTTATATAGGTATAGATATACAGTATGTATACATAGTATATAGGACTATTAATTTATAAATAATTAGATCATATTCCCCTATGTGAAAATCATTGGAATGTGAAAAAATTACAGTAAATACATAATTAAATACTTTATTAAAAATGTATGTTGCATAACTATGATTTTAAATGTGTTCATCTACTTGACTGCAAAGGGCTCCACTACACACACACACACACACACACATATATATATATACATACACACATACACACACACATATATATATATACATACACACATACACACACACATATATATATATACATACACACATACACACACACATATATATATATACATACACACATACACACACACATATATATATATACATACACACATACACACACACATATATATATATATACATACACACATACACACACACACATATATATATATATATATATATATATACATACACACATACACATACATGTGTGTATATATGTCTGTAAATACATAAATACAGATATTAATTCATAAATACACATGAACACACATATATACCTTTATATTTACACTTACATATTTAGACATGTATATGTATGTATCTCTATGTTAAAGCCCTTTGCCTGCCTTTTATGTTATGATTGTAACTGTACTTTTAAATGTATTTTGTTTGTATTTTTTTCCACTTTTTTGTCTCGTGTAACAGTTAACCAGAGCTCTGAAGACGAGCGTAAATCGTGATTGTGCTCACTATGTCGCATTTACGTTCAACGTGTAATATGTGCGCTTCTTCCGACGCACACAAATAGCCGTGTAAAACCCGATATCGCTTGCACAAAACATTTAGTGCGACACTCATAATCTAGCCCTCTATTAGCAGAGAGGTGAGCGGTCACAAGACAGCTCGACTGATCATGGAGATGTAGTGGCAAATTGTCGATGTGACTAGAGACGGCTGTGAATACTTAGGAATTCCGTCATTGTTATGAATTCTGTGTTCTAGTTCCTTTGTTGGTGCAAGTTGTTTTGTGAGATATTATTTTATACGCATGTTTTAATAAATATAGGCCATTGGTTGAGCATTGTAATACCTAACTTATATCTAACCCTAATTGAACTGAGCAGAAGGAATAAGATAATATACTGCAAACAAACAGCTAAATTACAAGTTTTGCGTTATGGTGCGGTACGACTATACTGCTGAAAAATTGGCCATTGCGTGTGGAATGACAGGTCTCCCGTATTACAGGACGCGGCAGTATAGCTATACCGCAAGCATTTTAGCCTGTAACGCAACGTTCCATTCCACACTCAAAAAATTACGTATGAGTGCGGGATTTTCCATTGTGCCGTATTACAAGTTGTTCAGGCAGGCTATAACGTTAGCTTTATAGCTTATACCGCCGCAATCCATTCCACTATCTGAGACCAGTAGTTATGGATTTTGCGAAACAAAAATGTTTCACAAAATTCATAACTAAAATGTTACAAAGTACACTAACACCCATAAACTACCTATTAACCCCTAAACTGTCACCCTCCCGCATTGCAAATACTATAGTAAACCTATTAACCCCTAAACCGCCGGCCCTCCACATCGGTAACACTATAATAAAGTATTAACCCCTAATTCATCAGCCCCCACATCGCAACTAATAAACTAAACCTATTAACCCCTAAACCACCACCCCTACACATCGCAACTAATAAACAAACCTATTAACCCCTAAACCCCCGGCCCCCCACATTGCCAAAACACTAAATTAAACTATTAACCCCTAAACCTAACAGCCCCCTAACTCTAAATTAAAAGTACAATATAACTATCTTAAAATAAATAATAACTTACCTGTGAAATAATAAAAAACTAAGATTAAACTATAAATTAAACTAACATAACTATTCTAATAAAATAAAAATGAAAAATCCTAAATTACAAATTTAAATAAACCTAACACTAAGAAAAAATTAAAAAAATCTAACATTACAAAAAAAAGGCTAAAATTACAAAAAATAACAAACCGAAATTATGAAAAATAATAAAAATTACACCTTATCTAATAGCCCTATAAAAACAAAAAAGCCCCCCCCCCCAAATAAAAACACCCTCTAACCTTACAATAAACTACCAATAACTCT
Source organism: Bombina bombina (assembly GCF_027579735.1). NCBI lineage: Eukaryota > Metazoa > Chordata > Amphibia > Anura > Bombinatoridae > Bombina > Bombina bombina. Next base: position 1,114,846,938 of record NC_069504.1, read on the forward strand.
TAAAAGGGCCTTTTGTAGGCCATTGTCCTAAGTTAAACAGCTCTTTTTACCTAAAAAATTTACAAAGTCCCCCTAACAGTAACAGATTTGGCTGTTCAAATCAGTCAATGGGATTTCAGTAGCTCTCATCCTATTGGCTGCTTTTAAAATGTAAGCCAATAGGAATGCAAGGTACCCCATTATAAATAGGACAAGGGGTATGGGAAATTTTGCCCTTGAAAAAAACTTGAGCAAGCAACGTATTCAGAATGTATTCACACTTGGTTGGTATGGTAATGTATTCCAGGACAACACAACTTTACCTTTTTTTATATTCTTCAAAAGAACAGATTTCTGTATAGAAAATAAAGGAGTCAGATTTTTTTTACAGTATGAGATTCCAAACATGCCTTATATTCATAAGAAAACATAACAAATCTATCGAGCAAGGTAAACATTTTAGAGTCCTTGGAAAGCAAGCGCTTTGCACATCGAAAACATAATGAACTAATATGAAGGTAGTTTTTATTGTCATTTTTTGCAAAAAAAAAAAAAACCTCAGCATCTTTTTAGTTTAACAGGTGCAAATACATTCCAAACAATCTATGGATATGCTCTGACACATATAACAGACATGATAGCTCTAGCAAAAATGTGAAAATAATGTCTTGATTTGTTACAAGTCTAATAAACGATTATAAATAATATCATTTATGAGTTGTAACATGGCAGCATTATTCCAGAAATGTTTCATCGTATTGAGCACAGTTTCAGCTGCATCAGGAAATACAAAAACAGACAGCTGTTCCGTTGGCATCGTGTGTAGTGCGTTTTATACTTGTATGCTAGGTTTCAAGACTGTACACTTTGAGTTATTTTGGGACATAATCGTAGGTAGTGTTCTGAGACTCCGCATTCCAGCTGCTACATAACAGCATTAGGTAAAATACTGGGGATATTAGTATCGTGTGCAGAAACCCAGTGATATCGGCTTACACAAACTCTGTGCAAAGGATAGAAAACGTTTGATTCCACACACAAAATAATATAAACTAATAATATAATATAAATTAGAGATGTGCATTCATTTCGTTACGAATGTACATTTGTAATGAAAATCGGATATTCGTTTCTGAATAAATGCACCAACAAAATTAAAGGAAAAACAAAAAAATACTGCCGAAAAGCATCAGTTTTTATTTGTTTCCTTTAAAGTGATTAATTAGGGGTTAATAAATAATTACCTTCACCGTGCTGGAGAGCCGAATTAAAGGGATAGTCTAGTAAAAAGTAAACTTTCATGATTCAGATAGAGATAGAGGGGTCAATTTATCCAGCTCTGTACGGAGCTTGATGTCCCGTGTTTCCGGCGAGCCTTCAGGGGGCGGCTTTGCACCAGCAGTTCACAAGAGCTGCTAGTGCAATGATAAATGCTGACAGCATATGCTGTCGGCATTTATTGATGTGCGGCGGACATGATACGCTACATCATATCATGTCCGTCTGCACTTTAATAAATAGACCCCAGAGCATGCAATTTTAAGCAACTTTCTAATTTACTCCTACTATCAATTTTTCTTCGTTCTCTTGGTATCTTCATTTGAAAAAGCAAGGCTTAGAAGCAGGCCCATTTTTGGTTCAGCACCTGGGTAGAGCTTGCTGATGGGTGGCTACATTTATCTACCAATCAGCAAGTGCTACCAAAAATGGGTTGGCTCCTAAGCTTTACATTCTAGCTTTTTCAAATAAAGGTACCTAGAAAACAAACGGGTAGATTACGAGTTTTGTTGGTAAAGCTGTGCGGTGCTAACGAGCAGTTTCTGCTCACCGCTCACCTACAGACAACGTTGGTATTACGGGGTTTCTTAAACCCGGCGTTAGCCGCAGAAAAGTGAGCGGAGAGCAAAATTTCGCTCCACATCTCACCTCAATACCAGCGCTGCTTACGGTAGCGGTATGCTGTCTAAACATGCTCGTGCATGATTTCCCCATAGGAATCAATGGGGCAGAGCTGGCTGAAAAAAAGTCTAACACCTGCAAAAAAGCAGTGTTCAGCTCCTAATGCAGCCCCATTGATTCCTATGGGGAAACAGATTTTATGTCTACACCTACCTAACACCCTAACATGAACCCCGAGTCTTAACACCCCTAATATTGCACTTATTAACCCCTAATCTGCCGCTCCGACATCGCTGACACCTGCATTATAGTATTAACCCCTAATCTTCCGCTCCGGACACCGCCGCCACCTACATTATACTTATGAACCCTTAATCTGCTGCCCCCAACACCTATTTTTATTAACCCCTAATCTGCCGCCCCCAACGTCGCTGCCACTATATTAAAGTTATTAACCCCTAAAAAACATAATGTATGTTAGAACTTACCTGATAAATTCATTTCTTTCATATTGGCAAGAGTCCATGAGCTAGTGACGTATGGAATATACATTCCTACCAGGAGGGGCAAAGTTTCCCAAACCTCAAAATGCCTATAAATACACCCCTCACCACACCCACAATTCCGTTTAACGAATAGCCAAGAAGTGGGGTGATAAGGAAGGAGCGAAAGCATCAAACAAGGAATTGGAATAATTGTGCTTTATACAAAAAAATCATAACCACCACAAAAAGGGTGGGCCTCATGGACTCTTGCCAATATGAAAGAAATGAATTTATCAGGTAAGTTCTTACATAAATTATGTTTTCTTTCATGTAATTGTCAAGAGTCCATGAGCTAGTGACGTATGGGATAGCAGATACCCAAGATGTGGAACTTCCACGCAAGAGTCACTAGAGAGGGAGGGATTAAATAAAGACAGCCAATTCCGCTGAAAAAATAATCCATAACCCAAATCAAAAAGTTTTAATCTTATAATGAAAAAAACTGAAATTATAAGCAGAAGAATCAAACTGAAACAGCTGCCTGAAGTACTTTTCTACCAAAAACTGCTTCAGAAGAAGAAAAAAACATCAAAATGGTAGAATTTAGTAAAAGTATGCAAAGAAGACCAAGTTGCTGCTTTGCAAATCTGATCAACAGAAGCTTCATTCTTAAAAGCCCGGGAAGTAGAAACTGACCTAGTAGATTGAGCCGTAATCCTTTGAGGCGGGGATTTACCCGACTCCACATAAGCATGATGAATCAAAGACTTTAACCAAGATGCCAAAGAAATGGCAGAAGCCTTCTGACCTTTCCTAGAACCAGAAAAGATAACAAATAGACTAGAAGCCTTCCTGAAATCTTTAGTAGCTTCAACATAATATTTCAAAGCTAACTACATCCAAAGAATGTAAAGATCTCTCCAGAGAATTCTTAGGATTAGGACACAAAGAAGGGACAACAATTTCTCTACTAATGTTGTTAGAATTCACAACTTTAGGTAAAAAATTAAATGAAGTCCACAACACCGCCTTATCCTGATGAAAAATCAGAAAAGGAGATTCACACGAAAGAGCAGATAACTCAGAAACTCTTCTAGCAGAAGAGATGGCCAAAAGAAATAAAAGTTTCCAAGAAAGTAATTTAATATCCAGAGAATGCATAGGTTCAAACGGAGGAGCCTGTAAAGCCCTCAGAACCAAATTAAGACTCCAAGGAGGAGAAATTGACATAATGACAGGCTTAATACGAACCAAAGCCTGTACAAAACAATGAATATCAGGATGATTAGCAATCTTTCTGTGAAAAAGTACAGAAAGAGCAGAGATTTGTCCTTTCAAGGAACTTGCAGACAAACCTTTTTCCAAACCATCCTGAAGAAACTGTAAAATTCTAGGAATTCTAAAAGAATGCCAAGAGAATTTATGAGAAGAACACCAAGAAATGTAAGTCTTCCAAACTCGGTAATAAATCTTTCTAGACACAGATTTACGAGCCTGTAACATAGTATTAATCACTGAATCAGAGAAACCTCTATGACTAAGTATTAAGCGTTCAATCTCCATACCTTCAACTAACTAACTAACTAACGGAAGTGTCCAAGGTTGGCAACTGGCCATCCGAATGAGATCCGCATACCAAAACCTGTGTGGCCATGCTGGAGCCACCAGCAGTACAAACGAACGCTCCATTAGGATTTTGGAAATCACTTTTGGAAGAAGAACTAGAGGCGGAAAGATATAAGCAGGTTGATAATTCCAAGGAAGTGACAACGCGTCCACCGCTTCTGCCTGAGGATCCCTGGATCTGGACAGATACCTTGGAAGTTTCTTGTTTAGATGAGAGGCCATCAGATCTATTTCTGTAAGTCCCCAGATTTGAACAATCTGAAGAAATACCTCTGGGTGAAGAGACCATTCGCCCGGATGTAACGCCTGGCGACTGAGATAATCCGCTTCCCAATTGTCTATACCTGGGATGTGAACCGCAGAAATTAGACAGGAGCTGGATTCTGCCTATACAAGTATCCGAGATACTTCTTTCATAGCCCGAGGACTGTGAGTCCCACCTTGATGATTGACATATGCCACGGTTGTGACATTCTTTCTGAAAACAAATAAGCGATTCTCTCTTCAGAAGAGGCCAGAACTGAAGAGTTCCAAAATCTTGATTGGTAATCTCGCCTCCTGAGATTCCCAAACCCCCTGCGCTGTCAGAGATCCCCATATAGCTCCCCAACCTGAAAGACTCGCATCTGTTGAGATCACAGTCCAGGTTGGACGAAAAAAAGAGGCCCCTTGAATTAAACAATGGTGATCCAAACACCAAGTCAGAGAAGATCGAACATTGGGATTTAAGGATATTAATTGTGATATCTTTGTATAATCCCTGCACCATTGGTTCAGCAAACAAAGCTGGAGAGGTCTTATGTGAAAATGAGCAAAAGGGATTGCGTGCGATGCAGCAGTCATGAGACCTAGAATTTCCATGCACAAAGCTACCGAAGGGAATGATTGAGACTGAAGGTTTCGACAAGCTGAAACCAATTTCAGACGTCTCTTTTCTGTTAGAGACAAAGTCATGGACACTGAATCTATTTGGAAACCCAAAAAGGTTACCCTTGTCTGAGGAATCAAGGAACTCTTTGATAAATTGATCCTCCAACCATGTCTTTGAAGAAACAACACAAGTTGATTCGTATGAGATTCTGCAGAATGTAAAGACTGAGCAAGTACCAAGATATCGTCCAAATAAGGAAATACCGCAGTACCCAGACTATTCCATTCCCTAGAAATTACTTCTGAAATAGCATCAGGAACTGGAAAAACGTCTGGAATAACTACATGAGGTTTAAAAACTGAATTTAAATGCTTATTAGTTTTAATATCAAGAGGAGTAGACTCCTCCATATCTAATGCAATCAACACTTCTTTAAGTAAAGAACGAATAAACTCCATCTTAAACAAATATGAAGATTTATCAGTGTCAATATCTGAGGCAGAATCTTCTGAACCAGATAGATCCTCATCAGAAATAGATAAGTCAGAATGATGGCGGTCATTTAAAAATTCATCTGAAATATGAGAAGTTTTAAAAGACCTCTTACGTTTACTAGAAGGAGGAATAACAGACAGAGCCTTCCGAATTGAATTAGAAACAAATTCTCTTACATTAACAGGAACATCCTGTACATTAGATGTTGAAGGAACAACAACAGGTAATGGATTATTACTAATGGAAATATTATTTGCGTTTGATAGTTTATCATGACAACTAACATAAACTACAGCCGGAGGAATAGTTACCAAAAGTTTACAACAAATGCACTTAGCTTTGGTAGAACCGACATCAGGTTGCGTCTTTCCAGAAGTAGATTCTGATCCAGGGTCTGTAGTGACATTTTATCACTGGAATATTCACTTAGCTGTTATTGGGATCCCTTCCCCCAGGTACACCTTTCTCTCTGAACTATAGACACTCCCATTGGTCTATTTGAGTGGCATTTGATAAGCCACTCCCTTTTGAATTGGGTTATAAAATATTGTAACACCAGAGCCTCTGCCTCTTTTTTTGTATCCTGGGCATGCTGTAAAGATGGATGATGTTGGACACAGAGAATCTGGCTAAGTATTTCTGGGATAATATTCTGTGTAGCACAATTGGGGTTAGTTTAGAAAAGTTGCCCTGTATCTTAAAATGTGGACTGTATCTGTAAAATAGATTGATATATATATACCTGTAAATATTTATCTTATTATTAACATATATTGATTCCTAAATAAACTGTTTGACAAATAATGGAGGATCCTCATATAGTTTATTTTCACAATTTATCTGTGTTGGTTTTAGTGGTTTCAACATAGAGATTTAGTATATTATATTTAGTAGAAAGTAGAGATATTTTAAATTAATAGATAACCACATTTTGGCGGCCATGAAGTTGTAGACGAATCCATATGCCATTTAGTTTTGCAGGAATCAAATGAATGTTGATTTATTTTAAATTTAACTGCAGTAAATGTAGATTTTGGTGTTTTATAGCAAAGTCTTTGTATGTAGTACTTTATTTAAAAAGCGCAAATAGTGGTTAGTTTCAAAGGCCTGTTTGTTTCTCAAGAAAAGCATGGCTTTAAAAAACCTGTATTTCTGGTCTGTATAAATTTGCATTTTGCATAGGGGAAGGCCTGTTTTGTAGCCTGCTAAATCTTAAATAACCCCCACAGCGTCTCTTTGTGTTGAAAAGAGATTTTTTAAAAAAAGCATGTGATAAGAGGCAACCCTAAAAGGCTTAGAAATCAGCATATGAGCCTACCTATGTTTGGCTTCAACTTAGAATACCAAGAGAAAAAAGCAGGTTTGATGATGGAAGTAAATTGTGAAGTTGATTATACTAGACTGTCCCTTTAACTCTTGTATATTTCTTGTTTTTGGAAACTGGATACTTTTATTGTTGAGCCAGTTTTCTATCAGTTTTCTAATGAAATTTAGAGACATGTGTTGTGTTGGTCCCATCTAAATGTTTTTACAAACAAAAGCTTTACAGTACTATGTAATAGCTGCCAACAGTAAGGTTTTTTTTATTTATTTCTTTTTACAAAGGATTCATTTCTGTGCATGTGTTACACCCAGAGCTGTAGCTTGCCCTATACATAAATTTAATTCTGAATTGTATGGGAAATTGTGTAGAATTTAAAGTTAAGAAATTACGCTTTAATTAAGCTTTGTTTTGGGTAACAAAGTTAAAAAATTGCATTTCCTGTGTTTGGAGCAGATCCTGGAACCAAAACTACAGTTGAAATTAGCATTTAGAAGAATCTTCCTGTACTTCAAAAATATTTTTATAATTTTTCCTCAATTTGGGAAAATATCAGTAAAAAGGATTCCTTGCTTTGCTTTGTTCATTTATTTTATTTAGGTTAGTATTATTGATGGTTTACATCTTTTAAAAGAGAACAATATTTAATTTTTTAATTTTGTTCTGCTTAATTTCTGTTTAGTCTGGTTTTTCATTGCCCTATAGAGATGATAATTCCTTGCATTTGGTGCAGTTAAAATAGTCTGGCAAACTATGCTGTGAGAGACACACTATTCTAAGTCTGTTCCCCAGATTTAAAATAAAGAATAATGAGCAGTGGTTAGAAAAACTTAACTATACTACCACCTCTGCTGGAATGCTGACCTGCTTATAAACAGATCTAATTACTCCCTTCTACATGGCTTAACTGCTATGTCCTTTGTTGTGTAAAATTAGCATCTCAATGGTATCTTGTACATCCTGTGTTAACATTAAAAAAAAAAACTACTATGCTGTGAGAGACACACTATTCTAGTATATAATATATATAGAATTTTTTTTTTTTATTATTATTTTAGTTCTAACGGCTATCTGTTAAAAATGTCTGGAAAAAACTATATTTCACAGGAAATCTGTGATTACTTTAACAATTACATTCATAAATATAATGGTCCATTCCTCATCCCAGAAGCTAAAAACAACAAGTGTGAAAGTGTTTTAGATATACTAACACAGGTATTAACTCTTAAAAAGATGAATAATAATAAAAGAAAATGTATGATAGCACAGGCAGTGATTTCAACTATAAAGAGATTAACGGACATTATTGGAGAACTTACAGAGCAAAATAAAGACCTTAAATTAAAGTTAGATAACACACAGACTGACAGAGATTGTATTAAGCTTTCTGCTTTAACTAACACCATACAGATCAGTAAATTACAACGAAAATTAAAATCAACAGAACACATCAGTAACGAATACTCAAACAAAATTACTGAGTTACAGATGAAAATTGAACAAAAAGAAAAAATAATTAGTGATATTTCTGGGAACAATGCAGATAGTGATAACTTACTGCCACAAAGGAAAGAGCCAAAACAATTAGTAAAACAAGATAAAATGCAAATGGGCCCCACTAAAAACCCCAGTTCTGTTCCAATTGCCCCTGTCATAATTTCTGAGAATTTTAGCAACCTGAAAGTTCCTACAGGTTTTTCAAATCAGACTAGGCCAATGACTGTAGCAGATAAAGACATTTTTAAGAAATGGTGGGGCACAATCCCCACAAACAGCTTTAATAACTTTTCACATTGGTTTCACGAGGGAACTGAAAAAGCCATAAAATTAGGTATGAGCATGCCGGAATGGACCGAATTGCTTCAAGATGCCATGGGCCCCTATGCCAACAGGTTATTAGGATTTAATTCAAGTATATGTGATCAGGCTGGCAGGATAGCTAAAACCTTTTTCAATTTTACTAGTCTAGAGAAAGAGATTAGTGAAATTACCATGAGACCACTAGATGGGCCATTTGAAGTAGCAAAAAGAGTTTTATTTTGGTGTGTGCTGCGCCAGCCACAGACCCAAATGGTCTGGGGGTCACCAGCTCACATACAGAGGGTACTTGAAGCTCTCCCCAGAAAATGTCAGGAGTTTGTAAAGCTGTATGATCCAAACTCCACAAACTTAGATATGGTGCTCACTAGAGCTGAGAAGTGGTGGAATTATCACCCATACACCATTAAGGCAAATTCTGCAGTGAAGCAGTCAATGGAGAATAATCTGAATATTCACAGGCAGGAATCAGAGAGGGGTAATAGAAGGAATGTTTGTGGATATCAGAATAGTAGAGCATCAAATGCAGGAAACTGGAGAGACAGGAATTTAAATGGCGATATTAACAGAGGAGAAAATTGGAGGCTGAGGACAAATGAGATAAACAATAAGGCCAACTTAAGTTATTGGGAACTCAAACAAAAAAACAGGAGAATGAGAGATCAAATTGGGTTTCTAAAGAAGCAACTGACAGAGCTGGAGTGCTCAAATTAAATCATTCATTTTTTTTTTTATAAGCATATTTGTTTGCAGTACATTTGTATCGTGTAATGTGTACTTTAGTTTTAAGTTCAATTAATAATTTTAAGTGTTTTTCATTATTAAGTTTTAAATGCCAATATTTAGAATGTATAGTTAATTGATGCATTCTCTTTCTAAAAAAACAATAACAGATACCTCCATTGTGATTAGTTTTGGGAGGCCACATGCAATACCATTTCTATGTAAACTGTCTGAAGTCTTATCTTGCAGGAAGAAAACCAATGAAGATAGAAGGCTTCTCACCTTTCCTTCCAGTTTTTCCCCAATAACACATATTATAGATTGTTGTTTTTCAGGTGTCTTCAGGACTGATCTTATCATGAAGCTATGATGGTGGCGTTGGACAAATTAAATAAGTATAATGTATCACAATGGAGATGTAAAATGGTGCATTAGGCCAAAATAATTATATATATATATAGCATAAAGGGGTAAATAATCATATAAATCAAGCAACATAAGTTAAGTAAGGGTGCGAGTGGGATGATGCAATAACAGAGGCACTTTCCAACTTGAAGTTAATAACTGTGAATGTGGTTTCTACTGCAGATGGAGTGTTGTAGTGTGAAGTAAATATATGCCTGGTTTTAATCTTTTTTTCATTCCTTTGAGGGTCTTGGAAAAAAAAAAGTGGTTCAAAGAGAGAGATTTGGTAAAGCAAAAGCAAGGACCAGATGCCAAAAGCAAGGACCAGATGCCAAAAGATGACAACAAAGAACTTCAGTGAACCATTATAACTTTTGTTTTACAGGCAAAATTCACACTTTCTTAATAAAGATTTTACTACACACATACCCATCTAGTGTACCCACACTCACACACTCATACATGAACTTTTGCCAATATTTAAGACCATTGTATAAATGTTGCTAATGGGGTTTAGCATAGGATTTTGTGTTTCTATGTATAATTTTAAATTAATTTTTCTAATGAATTGTATAAAGTTAGATTAGGAATTGACAGTCCTAGGAAAGTACAGAAGAGCTCATATCGCCAAGGGAATGATTCCGAAGGGATGGTGGGAGAATTTTTCCTGTAAGGTTTTCGCTCCCACTGTGTTCTTCTGTACTAGTGGGTATAACTAGAAAACGGGGCAACATAGGAGAAGAAAAAGTGAGGGAATGTGGTGACATTTTATCACTGGAATATTCACTTAGCTGTTATTGGGATCCCTTCCCCCAGGTACACCTTTCTCTCTGAACTATAGACACTCCCATTGGTCTTTTTGAGTGGCATTTGATAAGCCACTCCCTTTTGAATTGGGTTATAAAATATTGTAACACCAGAGCCTCTGCCTCTTTTTTTGTATCCTGGGCATGCTGTAAAGATGGATGATGTTGGACACAGAGAATCTGGCTAAGTATTTCTGGGATAATATTCTGTGTAGCACAATTGGGGTTAGTTTAGAAAAGTTGCCCTGTATCTTAAAATGTGGACTGTATCTGTAAAATAGATTGATATATATATACCTGTAAATATTTATCTTATTATTAACATATATTGATTCCTAAATAAACTGTTTGACAAATAATGGAGGATCCTCATATAGTTTATTTTCACAATTTATCTGTGTTGGTTTTAGTGGTTTCACCATAGAAATTTAGTATATTATATTTAGTAGAAAGTAGAGATATTTTAAATTAATAGATAACCACAGGGTCAGGTAGTGACATCTTGCAATATGTAATAGAAAAAACAACCTATAAAGCAAAATTATCAAATTCCTTAAATGACAGTTTCCTTAAATGCCACATTTTTGGCGCCAAGTATAACGCCCACATTTTTTGTCACCAAGAATGACGGCTATATTTTTGGCGACAAAAACGTCCGCAACACACATACGTCAAAAATGACGCAACCACATGAAAACTGACAACATTTTTGCACCAAAAAAGTCTTGCGCCAAAAATGATGCAATAAATTGAAGCATTTTCTGCACCCGCGAGCCTAACAGCCCGCAATTTAGAAAAAAAGTCAATTGAAAATTTTTAAGGTAAGAAAAATATAAATTCATATGCATTTTCCCAAAAAAATGAAACTGACAGTCTGAAAGAAGGAATACTGATTATCCTGAATCATGGCAAATATAAGTTTAACACATATATTTAGAACTTTACATATAAAGTGCCCAACCATAGCTTAGAGTGTCATGAATAAAATAAGACTTACTTACCCTAAGACACTCATCTACATATAGTAGATAGCCAAACCAGTACTGAAACAAGAATCAGTAGAGGTAATGGTATATAAGAGTATATTGTAGATCTGAAAAGGGAGGTAGGAGAAGAAATCTCTACGGCCGATAACAGAGAACCTATGAAATAGATCCCCTAGAGGAAGACCATGGTATTCAAATAGGCAATACTCTCTTCACATCCCTCTGACATTCACTGCACTCTGAGAGGAAAACAGGGCTTCAGCCTGCTGCAAAGCGCATATCAACGTAGAAATCTAGCACAAACTTACTTCACCACCTCCATGGGAGGCAAAGTTTGTAAAACTGAATTGTGGGTGTGGTGAGGGGTATATTTATAGGCATTTTGAGGTTTGGGAAACTTTGCCCCTCCTGGTAGGAATGTATATCCCAAATGTCACTAGCTCATGGACTCTTGCCAATTACATGAAAGAAATATATCTAACCCTAACCCCCTAGCTTAAATATAATTTAAATAAATCTAAATAAAATAACAACAATTAACTAAATTATTCCTATTCAAAACTAAATACTTACCTATAAAATAAACCCTAAGCTAGCTACAATATAACTAATAGTTACATTGTATCTATGTCAGGGTTTATTTTTATTTTACAGGCAAGTTTGTATTTATTTTAACTAGGTAGAATAGTTATTAAATAGTTATTAACTATTTAATAACTACCTAGCTAAAATAAATACAAATTTACCTGTAAAATAAAACCTAAGCTACGTTACAATTACAACTAACACTACACTATAATTAAACTAATTCCCTAAACTAAATACAATTAAATACAATTACAAATAATTATCTAAAGTACAAACAAAAACCCACTAAATTACAGAAAATAATAAAATAATTACAATTTTTTAAAACTAATTACACCTACTCTAATCCCTCTAATAAAATAAAAAAGCCCCCCAAAATAATAAAAATCCCTACCCTATACTAAATTACAAATAGCCCTTAAAAGGGCTTTTTGCGGGGCATTGCCCCAAAGTAATCAGCTCTTTTACCTGGAAAATAGTACAATAGCCCCCCAACATTAAAACCCACCACCCACACACCCAACCCTACTCTAAAACCCACCCAATTCCCCCTTAATAAAACCTAACACTAACCCCTTGAAAATCACCAAGGGGTTAGTGTTAGCTTTTATTAAGGGGGAATTGGGTGGGTTTTAGAGTAGGGTTGGGTGTGTGGGTGGTGGGTTTTAATGTTGGGGGGCTATTGTACTTTTTTTCCAGGTAAAAGAGCTGATTACTTTGGGGCAATGCCCCACAAAAAGCCCTTTTAAGGGCTATTTGTAATTTAGAATAGGGTAGGGCTTTTTATTATTTTGGGGGGCTTTTTTATTTTATTAGGGGGATTAGATTAGGTGTAATTAGTTTTAAAATTTGTAATTATTTTATTATTTTCTGTAATTTAGTGTTTTTTTTTCGTAATTTAGATAATTTTATTGCAATTAATTGTAGTTATTGTAGGGAATTAATTTAATTATAGTGTAGTGTTAGGTGTAATTCTAACTTAGGTTAGGTTTTATTTTACAGGTAAATTTGTATTTATTTTAACTATGTAGTTATTAAATAGTTAATAACTATTAAATAACTATTGTAACTAGTTAAAATAAATACAAACTTGCCTGTAAAATAAAAATAAACCCTAAGCTAGATACAATGTAACTATTAGTTATATTGTAGCTATCTTAGGCCTAGATTTGGAGTTCGGCGGTAGCCGTCAAAACCAGCGTTAGAGGCTCCTAACGCTGGTTTTGGCCGCCCGCTGGTATTTGGAGTCAGTGATTAAAGGGTCTAACGCTCACTTTACAGCCGCGACTTTTCCATACCGCAGATCCCCCTACACCATTTGCGTATCCTATCTTTTCAATGGGATCTTTCTAACGCTGGTATTTAGAGTCGTTTCTGAAGTGAGCGTTAGAGCTCTAACGACAAAACTCCAGCCGCCTGAAAATAGCAGGAGTTAAGAGCTTTCTGGCTAACGCCGGTTTATAAAGCTCTTAACTACTGTACCCTAAAGTACACTAACACCCATAAACTACCTATGTACCCCTAAACCGAGGTCCCCCCACACCGCCGCCACTCGATTAAAAATTTTAACCCCTAATCTGCCGACCGCCACCTACGTTATATTTATGTACCCCTAATCTGCTGCCCCTAACCCCGCCGACCCCTATATTATATTTATTAACCCCTAATCTGCCCCCCTCAACGTCGCCGACACCTGCCTACACTTATTAACCCCTAATCTGCCGAGCGGACCTGAGCGCTACTATAATAAATGTATTAACCCCTAATCCGCCTCACTAACCCTATCATAAATAGTATTAACCCCTAATCTGCCCTCCCTAACATCGCCGACACCTACCTTCAATTATTAACCCCTAATCTGCCGACCGGAGCTCACCGCTATTCTAATAAATGTATTAACCCCTAAAGCTAAGTCTAACCCTAACACTAACACCCCCCTAAGTTAAATATAATTTTTATCTAACGAAATAAATTAACTCTTATTAAATAACTTATTCCTATTTAAAGCTAAATACTTACCTGTAAAATAAATCCTAATATAGCTACAATATAAATTATAATTATATTATAGCTATTTTAGGATTAATATTTATTTTACAGGCAACTTTGTAATTATTTTAACCAGGTACAATAGCTATTAAATAGTTAAGAACTATTTAATAGTTACCTAGTTAAAATAATAACAAATTTACCTGTAAAATAAATCCTAACCTAAGTTACAAATAAACCTAACACTACCCTATCAATAAAATAATTAAATAAACTACCTACAATTACCTACAATTAACCTAACACTACACTATCAATAAATTAATTAAACACAATTGCTACAAATAAATACAATTAAATTAACTAGCTAAAGTACAAAAAATAAAAAAGAACTAAGTTACAGAAAATAAAAAAATATTTACAAACATAAGAAAAATATTACAACAATTTTAAACTAATTACACCTACTCTAAGCCCCCTAATAAAATAACAAAGCCCCCCAAAATAAAAAATTCCCTACCCTATTCTAAATTAAAAAAGTTACAAGCTCTTTTACCTTACCAGCCCTGAACAGGGCCCTTTGCGGGGCATGCCCCAAGAAAATCAGCTTTTTTGCCTGTAAAAAAAAACATACAATACCCCCCCTCAACATTACAACCCACCACCCACATACCCCTAATCTAACCCAAACCCCCCTTAAATAAACCTAACACTAATCCCCTGAAGATCTTCCTACCTTGTCTTCACCATCCAGGTATCACCGATCCGTCCTGGCTCCAAGATCTTCATCCAACCCAAGCGGGGGTTGGCGATCCATAATCCGGTGCTCCAAAGTCTTCCTCCTATCCGGCAAGAAGAGGACATCCGGACCGGCAAACATCTTCTCCAAGCGGCATCTTCGATCTTCTTCCATCCGGTGCGGAGCGGGTCCATCTTGAAGCAGGCGACGCAGATCCATCCTCTTCTTCCGATGTCTCCCGACTAATGACGGTTCCTTTAAGGGACGTCATCCAAGATGGCGTCCCTCGAATTCCGATTGGCTGATAGGATTCTATCAGCCAATCGGAATTAAGGTAGGAATATTCTGATTGGCTGATGGAATCAGCCAATCAGAATCAAGTTCAATCCGATTGGCTGATCCAATCAGCCAATCTGATTGTGCTTGCATTCTATTGGCTGTTCCGATCAGCCAATAGAATGCGAGCTCAATTGTACTTTAGCTAGTTTATTTAATTGTATTTATTTGTAGCAATTGTGTTTAATTAATTTATTGATAGTGTAGTGTTAGGTTAATTGTAGGTAATTGTAGGTAGTTTATTTAATTATTTTATTGATAGGGTAGTGTTAGGTTTAATTATATCTTAGGTTAGGATTTATTTTACAGGTAAATTTGTTATTATTTTAACTAGGTAACTATTAAATAGTTCTTAACTATTTAATAGCTATTGTACCTGGTTAAAATAATTACAAAGTTGCCTGTAAAATAAATATTAATCCTAAAATAGCTATAATATAATTATAATTTATATTGTAGCTATATTAGGGTTTATTTTACAGGTAAGTATTTAGCTTTAAATAGGAATAATTTATTTAATAAGAGTTAATTTATTTCGTTAGATAAAAATTATATTTAAGTTAGGGGGGTGTTAGTGTTAGGGTTAGACTTAGCTTTAGGGGTTAATCCATTTATTAGAATAGCGGTGAGCTCCGATCGGAAGTTTAGGGGTTAATAATTGAAGGTAGGTGTCGGCGATGTTAGGGAGGGCAGATTAGGGGTTAATACTATTTATGATAGGGTTAGTGAGGCGGATTAGGGGTTAATAACTTTATTATAGTAGCGCTCAGGTCCGCTCGGCAGATTAGGGGTTAATAAGTGTAGGTAGGTGTCGGCGACGTTGTGGGGGGCAGATTAGGGGTTAATAAATATAACATAGGGGTCGGCGATGTTAGGGCAGCAGATTAGGGGTACATAGGGATAACGTAGGTGGCAGCGTTTTACGGAGCGGCAGATTAGGGGTTAAAAGTGTAATGCAGGGGTCAGCGATAGCGGGGGCGGCAGATTAGGGGTTAATAAGTGTAAGGGTAGGGGTGTTTAGACATGTTAGAGTGTTAGGTGCAGACGTAGGAAGTGTTTCCCCATAGGAAACAATGGGGCTGCGTTAGGAGCTGAACGCTGCTTTTTTGCAGGTGTTAGGTTTTTTTTCAGCTCAAACAGCCCCATTGTTTCCTATGGGAGAATCGTGCACGAGCACGTTTTTGAGGCCGGCCGCGTCCGTAAGCAACTCTGGTATCGAGAGTTGCATTTGCGGTAAAAATGCTCTACGCTCCTTTTTTGGAGCCTAACGCAGCATTTGTTTTAACTCTCGATACCAGAGTTAAATTTATGGTGCGGCCAGAAAAAAGCCCGCGGAGCGTTAACAGCCCTTTTACCGCCGAACTCCAAATCTAGGCCTTAGGGTTTATTTAATAGGTAAGTATTTTGTTTTAAATAGGAATAATTTAGTTAATGATAGTAATTTTTATTTAGATTGATTTAAATTATATTTAAGTTAGGGGGGTGTTAGGGTTAGGGTTAGACTTAGGTTTAGGGGTTAATACATTTAATATAGTGGCGGCGACGTTGGGGGCGGCAGATTAGGGGTTAATAAATGTAGATAGGTGGCGGCGATGTTAGGGACGGCAGATTAGGGGTTAATAATATTTAACTAGTGTTTGCAAGGCGGGAGTGCGGCGATTTATGGGTTAATATATTTATTAATGTGGCGGCGATGTCCGGTTCGGCAGATTAGGGGTTACAGTTTTTATTTAAGTGTTTGCGATGTGGGGGGGCCTCGGTTTAGGGGTTAATAGGTAGTTTATGGGTGTTAGTGTATAGCCCATAAAATTCTTAACTACTGACTTTCAAATGCGGTATGAGTCTTGACAGGAGAGGGTCTACCACTAACTTTTAGGAAGACTCATAATACCGTTGTTAGGAAAATCCCATTGAAAATATAGGATACGCAATTGACGTAAGTGGATTTGCGGTATTTTCGAGTCGCGGAAAATAAGTGAGCGGTACACCTGTACCTGCAAAACTCGTAATACCATTGGGCGTTAAAAAGCAGCGTTGGGACCTCTCAACGCTGCTTTTTAACCCTAACGCAAGACTCATAATCTAGGCGAAAGAAAATTGATAATATGAGTAAATTAGAAAGTTGCTTAAAATCGGATACTCTATCTGAATCATGAAAGAAAAAAATTGGGTTTCATATCCCTTTAACCCGGTCCTCTTCTTCACAGATCAGACCCTGGGAGCCGGCTGTGCTTAGCTTCCTATTAGCACGGCCAGGGCTCTATGATGAAGAGGACTCAGTTAGAGCGGCTCTCCAGCACGGTAAAGGTAAGAATCAGCTACAAGTAAACTTTTCCACCTTTAGCTTTTAAACATTCACATTTGTTTTAACCAAATGTTTAATGAATATTCAGTATTTGTTTTTCATTGTAAATTAAATGAATATTGAATAGTATAGCCAATGAATAGTCTGGAAACACATTTTTGGTGGCAGCACAAGTCTAATATAAATTCATATTAAATTCATATAGAAACTGTCCTTGGGACACCAGGCCCCCCAACCTCCAGGGCCAGGACTCCCAATGTCAAGGGCCAGAGACAGGCCCCCCAACCTCCAGGACCAGACCCCACACTTCATGGCCCTCATAGTGAAAGACCCCCAACATGACCTCCCATATCCAGACACAAGGTCCCACTCTGGGGACAGAGTCCCCACTAAACCCACACTTCACTGCTGAGTTACTGATAGGGCATCTGTCAGCCCCAGCTTAAGCAGCACACCAGGAGCCATGGGGATGCCATTTGTGGGCACCCTGACATGCTGGGCCCTCGGTCCTGGTCCTATTTGCCCGGCTGATCAGTCAGCCCCTGGTAGATATGTTATTAATATTTCTTTTTTGCTGACTTCCTAAAGCCTAAACTTACTTCACCATAACATTTATTTGATGAGAAAAATCTAGCTATAATTTTCAGTTATCTGTAGATGTCAACGAGATGGCTGGAACAGTGAAGACTTGCCAAATGGGAGAGATCGGTGATTGGCAGTTTTTCTAGTGATGTTTTTGAAAATTTAAATTTTTTTTGAGAGTTAGAGGCCTCAAAATATGTGTATGCTTTTGGCTGTCCATTTATCAGAAACTGCTGGGAAAAGTATATATTTATATTAAGAAGGTTTTTCAGCACAGTAATTACTACCAAAATATTTCAGTTATTGAAATAGAATATATAGGGGGATATTTATCAAAGGTCTGGTGGACCTGATCCCACAGTGCAGATCAGGTCCGCCAGACCTCGCTGAATGCGGAGAGCAATACGCTCTCTGTATTCAGCATTGCACCAGCAGCTCTTGTGAGCTGCTAGTGCAGCGCCGCCCCCTGCAGATTTGCGGCCAATCGGCTGTCAGCAGGGAGATGTCAATCAACCCGATCGTACTCGTACAGGGTTATAGAGCAGCGTACTTTAGACCGTTACCTCATAACTGCTGTCTCTGGAGAGCCTGCAGGCTCGCCAGAAACACGGGCCCTCAAGCTCCATCCGGAGCTTGATAAATGGGCCCCATAATTATTAATGAGTCATTCAAGTAAAAACAAAAGACATTTTTACTCTACAATCCTGTGTTTTATTTTGTACAGAGCAACTTGTGACTGCAGTGCGGATGATTCATTTGGGAAGGGAATGCAATAAAGAGAATGCGTGCTATAGGAGTGGGCATAAAAAGATAATGGCCAAGATTACACATTGAGAGCCAATAAGCAAGCAGTATGCAATATTAGCATTGCCTGGCCACAACCATGCTGCTTTTATCTATGCACTCAGATTAAAAGTCCATATATTGTGCGCACAGTAATATACTGCATGCTATGCTATTCATACCAAACAGTGCTGGTGTATCATTTCCCTCAGATAATAGATTTCAATGAGGGATGAACTATAATTAATGCTGGATAATGCTTAAGCACAGAGCTGATGCAGCGCAAATATTCCTCTCAAGGTTTTTGATTTCGTACTTTGCTATAAACTTTCAATGTACATTTAAGTTCAATACTTAACCCCTTAAGGACCACAGCACTTTTTCATTTTCTGACCAAGGCTATTTTTAAATTTCTGCAGTGTTTGTGTTTAGCTGTAATTTTCCTCTTACTCATTTACTGTACCCACGCATATTATATACCGTTTTTCTCGCTATTAAATGGACTTTTTAAAGATACCATTATTTTCATCATATCTTATAATTTACTATAAAAACAATTATAAAATATGAGGAGAAAATGGAAAAAAACACACTTTTTCTAACTTTGACCCCCACATCTACAACCAGCAAAAAACACAGATGCTAAATAGTTTCTACATTTTCTCCTGAGTTTATAAATGTTTACATGTACTTTGCTTTTTTTGCAAGTTATAGGGCAATAGACAAGTAGCACTTTGCTATTTCCAAACAATTTTTTTTCAAAATTAGCGCTAGTTACATTGTAACACTGATATCTGCCAGGAATCCCTGAATATCCCTTGACATGTATATATGTATTTTTTTTAGAAGACAACCCAAAGGCCTCTAGTTATCAAGCCGTCAACCGCAAATAAGCTGGAATTCCGCAGCGTATTTGTGGCGAGCCTGATTCGCCTTAGTTATCAAACCCTACAGACCGGCAAAAGTAGAATTTAGTGACGTAACATACAATCCGCCGGACTCAGTCCGACACAGATCGATGCTTACGTCACTACAGATGTTCCGAACGCAAGTTCGGCACAATCTGACTACTTTTGCTAGTTATCAAATAACTAGCAGATACGCTTGCCACTTTTCCGGCCCAGCGTACCTGGTTTTCAATCCACCACCCTGGAGGAGGCGGATGCCATAGGAATCAATGGGAGTCTGAAAGCAGCGAAAGCTTATGTTCGCTGCTGCCCGATATCCCATTGATTTCTATAGTAGTGTCTACACTTAACACCCTAACATGTACCCCGAGTCTAAACACCCCTAATCTGACCCCCTACACCGCTGCCACCTACATTATACTTATTAACCCCCTAATCTGCCCCCCTACACCACCGCCACCTACATTAAATTTATTAACCCCTAAACCGCCACTCATAGAGCTTGCCGCAACTAAATAAAGTGTTTAACCCCTAAACCGCCGCTCCCAGAGCCCACCACCACATTATACATATTAACCCACATTATACATATTAGCCCACCACCACATTATACATATTAACCCCTAAACCGCTGCCACCTATATTATATTTATTAACCCCTAATCTGCCCCCCCTACACCGCCACCACTATAATAAACATATTAACCCCTAAACCTAAGTCTAACCCTAAACCTAACACCCACTAACTTAAATATAATTTAAATAAATCTAAATAAATATTCCTATCATTAACTAAATTATTCCTATTTAAAACTAAATACTTACCTATAAAATAAACCATAAGATAGCTACAATATAACTAATAGTTGCATTGTAGCTATCTTAGGGTTTATTTTTATTTTCCAGGCAAGTTTGTATTTAATTTAACTAGGTACAATAGTTATTAAATAGTTATTAACTATTTAATAACTACCTAGCTAAAATAAAGACAAATATACCTGTAAAATAAAACCTAACCTAAGTTACAATTACACCTAACACTACACTACAATTAAATTACCTAAATTAAAATAAATTAATTACAATTAAATAAAATTAACTAAAGTACAAAAACAAACACTAAATTACAGAAAATAATAAAATAATTACAAGAATTTTAAACTAATTACACCTAATCTAATCCCCCTAATAAAATAAAAAGCCCCCCAAAATAATAAAAAGCCCTACCCTATACTAAAAGCCCTTTAAAGGGCTTTTTGCGGGGCATTGCCCCAAAGTAATCAGCTCTTTTACCTGTAAAAAAAATTACAATACCCCCCAACATTAAAACCCACCACCCACACACCCAACCCTACTCTAAAACCCACCCAATCCCCCCTTAAAAAAACCTAACACTAACCCCCTGAAGATCACCCTACCTTGAGACGTCTTCACCCAACCGGGCCGAAGTCCTCAACAAAGCTGGGCAAGTGGTCCTCCAGACGGGCAGAAGTCTTCATCCAAGCTGGGAAGAAGAGGTCCTCCAGACGGGCAGAAGTCTTCAACCAGACGGCATCTTCTATCTTCATCCATGCGGAGTGAAGCGGGTCCATCTTCAAGACATCCGACGTGGAGCATCCTTCCAGGCCGACGAATGAATATTCCTTTAAATTACATCATCCAAGATGGCGTCCCTTGAATACCGATTGGCTGATAGAATTCTATCAGCCAATCAGAATTCAAGGGACGCCATCTTGGATGACATAATTTAAAGGAATAATTATTCGTTGGGTAGTCGGCCTGGAAGGATGCTCCGCGTCGGATGTCTTGAAGATGGACCCGCTCCACTCCGGATGGATGAAGATAGAAGATGCCGTCTGGATGAAGACTTCTGCCCGTCTAGAGGACCTCTTCTTCCCGGCTTGGATGAAGACTTCTGCCCGTCTGGCGGACCACTTCTGCCCAGCTTCGTTGAGGACTTCGGCCCAGTTGGGTGAAGACGTCTCAAGGTAGGGTGATCTTCAGGGTGTTAGTGTTAGTTTTTTTTTAGGGGTGATTGGGTGGGTTTTAGAGTAGGGTTGGGTGTGTGGGTGGTGGGTTTTAATGTTGGGGGGGTATAGTACTTTTTTTTACAGGTAAAAGAGCTGATTACTTTGGGTCAATGCCCCACAAAAAGCCCTTTTAAGGGCTATTTGTAATTTAGTATAGGGTCAGGCTTTTTATTATTTTGGGGGGCATTTTATTTTATTAGGGGATTAGATTAGGTGTAAAATTCTTGTAATTATTTTATTATTTTCTGTAATTTAGTGTTTTTTTTGTACTTTTGTTAATTTTATTTAATTGTAATTAATTGTAGTTAATTTAGGGAATGCATTTAATCATAGTGTAGTGTTAGGTGTAATTGTAACTTAGGTTAGGTTTTATTTTACAGGTATATTTGTATTTATTTGAACTAGGTAGCTATTAAATAGTTAATAACTATTTAATAACTATTGTACCTAGTTAAAATAAATACAAACTTGCCTGTAAAATAAAAATAAACCATAAGCTAGCTACAATGTAATTATTAGTTATATTGTAGCTAACAAAGGAACAGAAAGAACAACAGGTCCAGACTGATTGCCTGTGCTTAGATGGAGTTTATTCATATAAATGATAGATAGCTGTAGCAGCAGCAGCTCAAACTATCTGACATGTTTCGCGTATGTATTGTTCACATGCGCTTCTTCAGAGATAATTAGTTGGGTATCACAGGTGAGCCTAAATAGGCTAAATCAGCCAATAGAAAGAGATAGGCCGGTCTGAATGTTAGGTAAGTCTCATAGGTTCAGCTGTGTGTCCCAAAATTTTAACTCTTTAGGATGATACACTGTTGCATTGCAAAACATATGTTTCAAGTGGTATATAAAGACATTAAAAACATATTTCATACTGTTTTTACAGCAGTGTAAAAATGATTCATTCACAATAAAATAAAATACACACAAAAATGGATTGAGTACATTGTAATATTGTAGCTAGCTTAGAGTTTATTTTATAGGTAAGCATTTAGTTTTAAATAGGAATATTTATTTAGATTTATTTAAATTATATTTAAGTTAGTGGGTGTTAGATTTAGGGTTAGACTTAGGTTTAGGGGTTAATATGTTTATTACAGTGGCGGCAGTGTGGGGGGGCAGATTAGGGGTTAATAAATATAATGTAGGTGGCGGTGGGCTTCGGAGCAGCAGTTTAGGGGTTAAACAATTTATTTCGTTGCGGCAGGATAGGGTTTAATAACTTTATGTAGGTGGCGGCGGTATAGGGGGCGGAAGATTAGGGGTTAATATGTATAATGTAGGTGGCGGTGGGCTCCGGGAGCGGCGGTATAGGGGTTAATACATTTATTAGAGTTGGGGCGGGGTCCGTGAGCGGCGGTTTTGGGGTTAATAACTTTATTTAGTTGCGGGGGGCTCCATGAGCAGCGGTATAGGGGGTAAAACAGTTTAGTATAGTGTGGGTGCTTAATGACAGGGTAGTAAGAAACCTGTGAAAAAGCCGAAGAGCAGCAAGATCGATGACTGTTAGTTAACAACAGTCCGATGCTCATCGCTCCGTACTTGATGCGTGGCTTTTTGACAGCTTTTTTGATAATTTTGGAGAGCGTATTCAGGTCCGTAGCAGCGATGTTAGGCAAACTTAGGCGAGCGTATTGGTGCCGTCGAATGCAGGTAAGTTGATGGCTTGATAACTAGAGCCCAATGTATTGATCTAGGCCCATTTTGGTATATTTCATGCCACCATTTCACCGCCAAATGTGATCAAATATTTCACAAACTTTTTCACAAACTTTAGGTTTCTCACTGAAATTATTTACAAACAGCTTGTGCAATTATGGCACAAATGGTTGTAAATGCTTCTCTGGGATCCCCTTTGTTCAGAAATAGCAGACTTATATGGCTTTGGCATTGCTTTTTGGTAATTAGAAGGCAGCTAAATGCCACTGCGCACCACACATGTATTATGCCTAGCAGTTAAGGGGTTAATTAGGGAGCTTGTAGGTTTAATTTTAGCTTTAGTGTAGTGTAGTAGACAACCCCAAGTATTGATCTAGGCCCATTTTGGTATATTTCATGCCATCATTTCACCGCCAAATGCGATCAAATAAAAAAAAAATGTTAAATTTTTTCACCATTTTAGGTTTCTCACTGAAATTATTTACAAACAACTTGTGCAATTATGGCACAAATGATTGTAAAAGCTTCTGTGGGATCCCCTTTGTTCAGAAATTGCAGACATATATGGCTTTGGCGTTGCTTTTTTGCAATTAGAAGGCCGCTAAATGCCACTGCACACCACACTTGTATTATGCCCAGCAGTGAAGGGGTTAATTAGGTAGCTTGTAGGGAGCTTGCAGGGTTAATTTTAGCTTTAGTGTAGAAATCAGCCTCCCACCTGACACATCCCACCCCCTTATCCCTATTAAACAGCTCTCTTTCCTCCCCCACCCCACAATTGTCCCCAACATCTTAAGTACTGACAGAAAGTCTGCCAGTATTCTGCTGTGTAGGATCCCCCTTAGCCCCCAACCTCCCTGATCCCCCCCAAACAGCTCTCTAACCCTTCCCCTCTACCTTATTGTGCGCCATCCTGGGTACTGGCAGCTGTTTGCCATAAAATGTTATTGTTTTTTTATTTTATCTTTATTATTATAATTTTTCTGTAGTGTAGATTCCCCCCTCAATAACCAACCCCCCACCCCTTCCAAGATCCCATAGATCAAAATTCCCTCCCTCCTCTCTCTCACTTTATTTTACAAAGGGTTTCATAGTGTAGCAGTTCCCACCCGCTCCCGCCCCCATGCACGCCCCCGCTCCCCGTGCAAACGCGCGCACCTGTAAGTGCTCCCGGCATCTTCTTACGTGATCCCGTCCCCCTCTAACATGCAATCGATGTCCGATGCAGAGAGGGCCATAGAGTGTCTCTCTCTGCATCAAATAGCTAGAAAATGAAGTTATTGCAGGATGCCTCAATTTCGAGACATCACTGCAATAACATGAAAGAGGCTGGAAGTGATCAGGATCACTTTCACCGCTTGAAGACTCCATTGACGTACAGGGTATGTCCTTGGTCGTTAAGGACCTTATTTTGTAGGACGT
Source organism: Bombina bombina (assembly GCF_027579735.1). NCBI lineage: Eukaryota > Metazoa > Chordata > Amphibia > Anura > Bombinatoridae > Bombina > Bombina bombina. The sequence goes on from NC_069504.1 coordinate 1,114,871,699, forward strand.
ACCCTGTACGTCGTTGGTCCTTAAGGGGTTAAAAGGATATCAAACTGCTGAAGAATAGTAACTACTCACATTCACCATTCACCTAGATTACGAGTTATGTAACAAAAGTTGCGTTATTTAACCCTGTATAGCGCAATCATTACAAGTTTTAAAACAGCCGGCTTGTGCGTGCGATATGGTTGGGTTACGCAGCCCCATTGATGTCTATGGGGAAAAAAAAGTTACATTTAAACATAACACCTTAACATAAACCTCACATCTAAACACCCCTAATATGCTGCCCCAGACATCGCCGACACCTACATAATGTTATTAACCACTAATCTGCCGCTCCCGATATCGCCGCAACCAAAATAAATCTATTAACCCCTATTCTGCCGCTCCTGATATCGTCGCCACTATACTAAATTTATTAACCCCTATTCCCTCGCACCCCAACATCGCCAACACTATAATAAATCTATTAACCCCTATTCCGCCTCTCCCCGACATCACCGCGACTAAATAAAGTTATTAGCCCCTACCTCTGGCCTCAAACATCACTTCCACTAAATAAACCTATTAACCCCTAAACCGCCAGCCCTCCACATCGCAACAACCTAAATTAAACTATATTAATCCCTAAACCTAACCCTAACATAACCCAAACCCTAACACTCCCTAACTTTAACATAATTAAGCTAAATTAAAGTTACAATTATTAACTAAATAATACCTATTTAAAACGAAATACATACTTACCTGTAAAATAAAACCTAAGATATCTACAATATAACTAATAGTTACATTGTATATAGCTTAGGTTTTATTTTTATTTCACAGGTAAGTTTGTATTTATTTTAACTAGGTAGACTAGTTAGTAAATAGTTATTAACTATTTACTAACTACCTAGTTAAAATAAATACAAACTTACCTGTGAAATAAAACCTTAGCTGCCTTACACTAAAAGCTAACATTACAAAAAATAAAAAACTACCATTACAAGAAATAAAAAACACTAAAATTTCAAAAAATAAAAAACCTACCATTACAAAAAGTAACAAAGTTATCCAAAACAATAAAAATTATTCCTATTCTAATACCCTTAAAAAAAAAACACCCCAAAATAAAAAACCCTTATCTATAATAAACTACCAAGGGCCTTGTTATGGGCCCTTAAAAAGGTGTTTTGTAGAGCATTGCCCTAAAGTTAACAGCTCTTTTGCTAAAAAAGAAAATCAAACACCCACCCCCCAAACCCACAAAATAAAAATAAAGTAAAACCTAATATACTCATTGACCTGAAAAGGATATTTCTATGGGTGTTGCCCTTAAATGGGCATTCAGCTCTTTTATGAAATGCCCAACCCCTAATATAAAATAAAAACCCACCCCAAAATGAAAAAAAAAACATTACACAAAATAACAAACAAATTATTCAAAATAATAACAATTATTCCTATTCTAATACTATTTTTAAAAAACTCACCCCAAAATAAAAAAACTACTCTATAATAAACTACCAAAAGCCCTTACAAAAATACAAAGACCCACTAGCATTATAAACCCCCACCCCCCAAACCCACAAAATAAAAATAAAGTAAAACCTAATATACTCATTGACCTGAAAAGGATATTTCTATGGGTGTTGCCCTTAAATGGGCATTCAGCTCTTTTATGAAATGCCCAACCCCTAATATAAAATAAAAACCCACCCCAAAATGAAAAAAAAAAAAACATTACACAAAATAACAAACAAATTATTCAAAATAATAAAAATTATTCCTATTCTAATACTATTTTTAAAAAACCCACCCCAAAATAAAAAAACTAATCTATAATAAACTACCAAAAGCCCTTACAAAAATACAAAGACCCACTAGCATTATAAACCCCCACCCCCCAAACAAAAAAAAACTATCTATAAAAACCTAATCTACCCATTGCCCTGCAAAGGGCATTTGTATGGGCATTGCCCTTAAAAGGGCATTTATTGGTAGTTTATTGTAGGCTAGGGGTGTTTTTTTATTTTGTGTGGGCTTTTTATTTTTATAGGGCTATTAGATTAGGTGTAATTCTTTTTTATTTTTGATAATTTCGTTTGTTATTTATCATAATTTAGTGTTTGTTATTTTTTGTAATTTAGTCTTTTTTATGTAACTAGATAATTTGTGATTTTTAGAGTAGTGTTAGGATTTTTTAATGTGTAATATAGTGTATTTAATTGGTAGTTTAATTTTAGCTTAATAGTTAAATTAGTTTAATTGTTAGTTTAAACTTAGTTTTTTTTTAATTTGACAGGTAAGTTTTAATTTTATTTAAGATAAGGAAATTGTAATTTTAGTATTAAGTTATGGGGGCGTTAGGTTTAGGGGTTACTAGTTTAAATTAGTTTATTGCAATGGGGGCTTTCGGTTTAGGGGTTAATAGGTTTATTTAGTATATTTTGTTGTGGGGGGGTGAGGTTTAGGGGTTAATAGGTTTATTATAGGGGGAAATATGGGCGGACGGCAGATTAGGGGTTAATAATATTTAAATAGTTTTTGCGATGCGGGAGGGCAACGGTTTTGGGGTTAATAACTTTATTATAGTGGTGACGATGTCGGGGAGTGGCGGAATAGGGGTTAATAATTTTAATAGTGGCAGCGATGTCGGGAGCGGCAGTTTAGTGGTTAATAACTTTAATATAGTGTTTGTGATGCGGGAGGGCCTCGGTTTAGGGGTTAATAGGCAGTGGCATCACTAGGCTTGGTGTCACCCGCTGCGGTAACTCATGGTGTCACCCACCCGTAGTAATTTTTGAAAAAAATTATATATATACTGTAATATATATATATATATATATATATATATATATATATATATATATATATATATATATATATATATATATATATAATATAGCCAAGATGTGCACTCTCACCTTCTTTTATCTGCCAGGGTGCTAGTATTATACATAATAACAAAAATGAAGACTTGCACTCGTTCAGTATGTCAAAGATCAAATTTACTGTGCAAAGTGTAATGTTTCGGGAACTTTACATCCCCTTCCTCAGACAGGGATGTAAAGTTCCCGAAACGTTACACTTGTCACAGTAAATTTGATCTTTGAAATACCCAGCGAGTGCAAGTCTTCATTTTTGTTATTATGCGTATATATAGATAGATATATTTACATACACACATATATAAATATATAGGGTATATACTGTATGTATATATATATACACACACACACACACAGTATATAGGGCTTATATATAAATATAATATATATATATTTGCATATCCACACAAACATATATATATATATATATATATATATATATATATTTATTTATATATACACACATAAATAAATATATATATATATATATATATATATATATATATATATATATATATATATATATATATATATATATATATAACACCGAAGGGGACTGCACTCTCATACCGGACCGGGTACACATCCCATGACCCTGCAACATGCTCAGCCCTGGGTGCTCACCAGAACTCACAGGAAGCTGTGCTGTCCCCATATTCACAGGCAGTTAACCCCAGACAGGTCTGGGTGAAAAAACCATAGGGAAAATTACAAAACAAATTAATGCAACACACAGAGAAAGTCCAGCACTCACTTACAAGCTCTCAGCTAAGATTTAAAAGCAAAAATGGAAAGGTTAGTTACCTCATCTGGCCAAATGGGACAAGCCCAGGTACCACGTCAAGGTCCTTTCCAATACCTGGGACCCTAAAACAGCCACACAATGAAAGCTCTCAAATCCAAACAAACTGGGAACAAGGGGAGGGTGCACAGGCTTATGTAATCACCCTAGACATATACAAAACATGGAAGGGGACTGCACTCTCATACCGGACCGGGTACACATCCCATGACCCTACAACATGCTCAGCCCTGGGTGCTCACCGGAAATCACAGGAAGCTGTGCTGTCCCCAGAGTCACAGGCAGTTAACCCCAGAACACTAACTAACCTTTCCATTTTTGCTTTTAAATCTTTTAAATCTTAGCTGAGAGCTTGTAAGTGAGTGCTGGACTTTCTCTGTGTGTTGTATTAATTTGTTTTGTAATTTTCCCAATGGTTCTTGCACCAGGCCCTGTCTGCTTGTGACTCTGGGGACAGCACAGCTTTCTGTGAGTGCCGGTGAGCACCCAGGGCTGAGCATGTTGCAGGCTCATGGGATGTGTACCCGGTCCGGTATGAGATGTTGAGGCGTATCTTTTGGCATTTGAACTGACAGCAGAAAGAGAAAAATGGCCGGCAGCTGAGTGGGTGAGTATACTTGCGTCATTTCTTAGTGGTGAACCTCAAGGCCTACTATGATTAAGAGCCAGCACAAGCCAGTGTCTATGAGAAATTGAAAGCGGAAATCCTTGCACGACTGGGAGTGACTTCGGCAGTCCATTCACAAAGATTCCTTTCCTGGATGATTTCATCTCATAATGCTGCAAGATCCCAGATGTTCGACCTTATATACCTTTCTAGGAGGTGGCTGCAACCAGAGGCTAATTCGGCTACCAAAATAGTGGAACTACTGGTGATGTACCGGTTTTAGCGTGGATTACCTGCTCCCTGCGGCGGTGGGTTAATCAAGGTGATCCTCAAACAGCGGACCAGTTGATTGTGTTGGTCGAAAGTTTTATAGCTTCAGGAGAAGTTTTGCAACAGTCTTCAGTGGATCAGCACTGCCATCCCAAGTCCCAGAGCCCTACAAGAACTGGTAAGACTGTTCAGGGGATAAAGGGCATAAAAGAGCAGCAGGTGTATATGCAAAACACCAGAGACATTTCCCCAGGTATTAAGGAAACATTTGAATATAACCAACCTGTAAGATATTTTAAATGTAATGAGGTTGGGCATATTGCTAGAGACTGTGATAAAGATGAATTTATGGACTGTAATGTTGCACATTCACTATTGTCTAATAGCAACAGCTCTGTTAATAATGATTCCCATTGGTGTACTGTGAAGGTTAATGGTAAAGTGTCTAGGGCTTTGCTTGATTCAGGAAGTATGGTCACACTAGTGGCTAAATCTATAGTACCAGATGCAGTATTAGATTATGGGGGAAAAATGGGAATTATCTGTGTTCATGGAGATAAACGGGAATATCCTAAAGCTGAGGTGGAGATTGAGACTCAGTGTGGTAAATTAAAATATTGTGTGGGTGTAGTACCAAATTTAGCCCATGAGGTGGGGATGGGGAGAGATTTTCCAAAATTTCTTGAGTTATGGGAATCTCCAGAAATATGTAAAACTACTGATATTTATGTATTTCCTTTCTCTTAAACTGATTTGGAAGGGGTTTCCATTGAAAAGGAGGATAATAAGATTTATTGCCCTATGCCTGTATTAGTAGGTGATCAACCTTCTCAGAGTAATGAAGTACAGAGTACTAGCTCTGATAGCTCTGGTTGGTGGCCCTGGTAATTAAAAAAAAATCCCAATGGGAGGATCCAACATTGGTAGAGGCAAGAAATAATATCAGGGTTATAAATGATGTTGTGACACAACCAGGAAATGTATTACCCTATTCTTATTTTGAAGCAGTTAATGATTTGGTATATAGTGTAGAAAAGAACGGAACAGACAATGTTAAAAAAACTTTTGGTGCCCCAGACTTTTAGAAACACTGTATTAAATCTTGCACATAACCACATTCTAGGGGGGCATTTGGTAATTGAGAAAACCAAAGAGAAAGTTCTTAAAAAGTTTTATTGGCCAGGGATATTTGTAGCCATCAAGGATTATTGTGCTTCATGCCCTAAGTGTCAACTTACAGCTCCTGCTAAAGATTTTCATAACCCTTTAGTGCCCTTGCCTATAATTGATGTGCCTTTTGAAAGAATTGCTATGGACTTGGTGGGTCCGCTGGTTAAATCTGCTTGAGGACATCAGTATATACTGGTAATCCTTGATTATGCTACACGCTATCCTGAGGCAATTCCCCTTCATAACAGGTCTGTAAAATCCATAGCAAGAGAACTCATGCTAATGTTTAGCAGGGTCGGGACAACTTAGGAAATTTTGACAGACCAAGAAACTCCATTTATGTCCAGGGTTACAAAAGAATTGTGTAAGTTGTTTGGCATAAAACAACTAAGGACCTCAGTATATCACCCTCATACTGATGGTTTAGTGGAAAGGTTTAACAAAACTCTCAAAAGTATGCTAAGAAATGGAAATTGACACATATGGGAGAAATTTGGACCTTTTGTTACCCTATTTAATGTTCTCTATCAGGGAGGTTCCCCAGGCTTCTACAGGTTTTTCCCCATTTGAACTGTTATATGGGCGGCATCCCAGGGGACTACTAGATATAGTTAAAGAGACATGGGAGCAAGAGACAACACCTTATCGAAGTATTATTGAACATATTTCCCAAATGCAGGACTGTATGGAACTATCATGCCCATTGTAAGGGAACATATGGGAAAAGCATAGGAAGCACAAAAGTACAGCTATAACCGTAATGCTAGAGCAAGGATGTTTCAACCTAGAGATAGGGTGTTAGTTCTGTTCCTACAGTTGAAAATAAATTCTTGGCAGGGCCCATATGAGATTGAGAAAATTGGTGATATCAATTACAAAGTAAGTCAGCCAGGGAGAAGGAAACCTGAGCAAATATATCATATAAATCTGTTAAACCTTGGAAAGATAGGGAACTTTTAGTTGCCTTAAAACCTACAGAACTCCCTGTCACTGAACCAGAGGTAAATATATCTGAAACCCTATCTGTACATCCAAAGCGAGAGGTCAAGGATTTTATTAGGAGAAACAAAGAGGTATTTTCTGTGGTACCAGGAAAAACTAATGTTATTAAGCATGACATAATAACAGAACCAGGGAAGAAAGTCTGCCTTAAGCCCTATAGGGACCCTGAGGCTCGTAGAAAGGCCATTAAACTGGAGGTAGAAAAAATGTTAAAGCTTAGGGTAATTGAGGAATCACAAAGTGAGTGGAACAGTCCAATTGTGCTTGTTTAAAAAGCCGGATGGTTCATTAAGGTTCTGTAATGACTATCGTAAGCTTAATTGTGTTTCCAAATTTGACACCTATCCAATGCCTAGAGTAGATGAGTTGATAGAAAGGCTAGGAAAAGCACATTATCTCACTACAATTGATTTAAACGAAAGGGTATTGGCAGGTGCCTCTCACTAATCAAGCAAAGGAAAAGACAGCTTTTTCAACCCCAGAGGGCTTATTTCAGTATACGGCATTGCCATTTGGTTTACATGGGGCCCCGGCAACATTCCAGAGGATGATGGATAGAATTCTGAAACCCCATGTTCGTTATGCGGCAGCATATTTTGATGATGTTATAATTTATAGTACAGATTGGGAATCCTATCTTCCAAAAGTTCAAGCAGTACTTGATGCAATACGTGTCATGCTTGGCTGAGTAGGTTCAGGGGTATGGAGCATGTGCAAGGTGATGGCTGAGTTAAGCTGAGAGGATGTGAAGAGGTGAGTAGGACTCAGTATACCAGAATATAAACACAGAACAAAGAAGGTCTTTTCTTAAAGAAACTTTACTAAGGTAATGCAAGGAAAACAAGAGGTAAAGCACATCAAGGTTATATTCCAAACTAATAATAAACAAACGAAAGTCTTTGGTAAGGCAACTTGGTTTCAGGAATGGGCCGAGCATACACCAGTATCTCGGTAAGGCAACTTGGTTTCAGGAAGGGACCAAGCATACACCAGTATCTCAGTAAGGCAACTTGGGTTCAGGAAGGGGCTGAGCATACACCAGTATCTCGGTAAGGCAACTTGGGTTCAGGAAGGGGCCGAACATACGCCAGTATCTCATTAAGGTAACTTGGTTTCAGGAAGGGGCCGAGCATACGCCAGTATCTCGGTAAGGCAACTTGGTTTCAGGAAGGGGCCAAGCATACGCCAGTATCTTGGTAAGGCAACTTGGGTTCAGGAACGGGCTGAGCATACGCCAGTATCTCGGTTAGGCAACTTGGGTTCAGGAACGGGCCGAGCATACGCCAGTATCTCGGTAAGGCAACTTGGGTTCAGGAACGGGCCGAGCATACGCCAGTATCTCGGTAAGGCAACTTGGGTTCAGGAACGGGCCGAGCATACGCCAGTATCTCGGTAAGGCAACTTGGGTTCAGGAACGGGCCGAGCATACGCCAGTATCTCGGTAAGGCAACTTGGGTTCAGGAACGGGCCGAGCATACGCCAGTATCTCGGTAAGGCAACTTGGGTTCAGGAAGGGGCCGAGCATACGCCAGTATCTCGGTAAGGCAACTTGGGTTCAGGAAGGGGCCGAGCATACGCCAATATCTCAGTAAGGCAACTTGGTTTCAGGAAGGGGCCGAGCATACGCCAGTATCTCAGTAAGGCAACTTGGGTTCAGGAACGGGCCGAGCTTACGCCAGTATCTCGGTAAGGCAACTTGGGTTCAGGAACACAAATGTCACAGTAGAGTTGCTTAGACTCAGCAAGCAGATAAACATACAGTTCTTACAGCAGTGGAGTTTAGTACCAACAGCCAAGGAAGTATACAGGTACTCACAGAAGAGGTGTTCAGTCTCACAGCAGAGGTACTTGGCTTCAGGATAAACAAATGTCACAGTATAGTTGCTTAGACTCAGCAAGCAGATTAACATACAGTTCTTACAGCAGTGGAGTTTAGTACCACAGCATGGTGATAGACACAGTAGCCAAGTAAGCATACAGGATACAAAAGAATTGTCAGAATACAAGCCAAGGGTCAGTAGCCAGGAAAGCAGTCCAATCTTTCATAAAACAAAAAAGGGGAATTCAGAAGAATGGTCAATCTGCAAGCCGAGTTCAGATGCCAGGGATCCAACAACAAAACAGGAATTCAGGAAACAGAAGAGAGGCAGAAACAAAGGAATTCAATCACAATGTCAAGCCCCAAATGATTAGTGAAGCAGCCCTTTATAGCAGAGCTGATTAGAAAACTACCTGCAGCTGGCAAGCAGGTGGAGCCAGAGAGTAATCCACTGCAGAAAACAGGTCTCCAAAATGCTGCATACATAAACAGAAACCTCTGGTGGCACAGGAAAAGAAAATCAGGCTGGGAACCAGGAGTCCCAGGTTCAAATCCAGGCATGGCCATGACAATACGGTCTGCT
>NC_069504.1:1115185818-1115345818 GCF_027579735.1 Bombina bombina
AAAAACTTTCCATTAAATCCTTTGTGTGAAAAAGACCTGTGAGTGCATCTCTTGTTTGTTTATGCATCTGTATCCTTGCACCCAGGCTGCTGTTGAACTGGAGGGCTGAACTGGAAGTTGTTAAGTATTCTTTGGTGACCAGTGGAACCCCCACTTTTGACCTATTTATCCTACATCTCCAGCTTTCATTTTGGACTGTATCATTTGGTGCCATTATTTCATTGCTGAGACAGAGTTGTTGTGAATTGACTCTGATAATTTACTAATTCTTCCTTTGTACCAGCATGTTATCACAACCAGCAGAGGAGAACACCATCCCTATCGATCTGGATACTCAGGTGGAGGACATGACTTGCCAGGCCATGGCAGCACAGACAGGCACAGTTTCATATACCTCTGATGATGCCAACCGGATCCTGTTCGCACCCATCTCCAAAACAGTTGGTGAGACACCAGTTAATTTGTATTATAATTTACTAAAATTGAAAAAAAGAGAGGTTGACTTAGCATTACTTACATATTAAATAAGTGCTCCCTGGATTTAATACTTTTAGTTATAGAGGAGGTCACAGTAATTTTAAGTAAAGTCAGGATTGAGATACAATCATTTGAAACTATGCATAACACCACACTCACTGGTGACCCTCAGGAAAACTGGTTGTCCAAAATCAAGTTACAGATAGATAAATACCAAAGTGAACTTATTACATTCAAGAACAGGAAGTTAGAGACTGTCAATAGCGACTACGCACAGGGAAAAGTATACAAATGGCTCACTTCCACACAGAGTAATCAAACCAGGAGGAGACAAAGAACCAGATGGGTACATTTTGATACAATAGACACCAGTCGGGAAGACTCCACTGACACAGAGAGAAATCTCTCCAGTACATCTTTTACCTCACCTGGCTCTCATAGACATCCAAATCAATTTGCCCCTCATGAATCTAGACTGCATTCCACACTGAGTCATTTTTTAGGGGTCACTACACACTCACGGGGAGGGGGAGGCACAACAGACCCCATATTAGGAGGGCAGGGAATCAGACACAGACCCCCCAGATGACCATGACAGAGGACATAATCATTAATTTAAGCACACACACCCTCACTGAGAGTGAACGCAAAGTTCTAAACAGAGGGTTATCGTTTGTGCCCAGTGTCCCCACATCCGAATTTGATTTAAAGTTAGACATTTACAAATTGAACAGGTCCTTGAAGATTAGGGAATTCTTTCAAAATAAAGAGTCCACAACAGTGAAATCTCAGGTTGAACTTAAATGCAAGCTTCCAAGCTCATTTGATCATAAAAAAGGATAATCCAGCAATCCTCAGGAGGTGCGCTGCTGTATATTGGATCCCTTCCGGTGGGCTTAAAACAGAGGCTGCGCTCCCAAAATGAACTCCCAATGGAATCCTGGATAGATAAAAAGATAGAAGGAGAGAGGCGCCAAGCCCATAAAACAGAATTGTTTTGGTACTATATGGCTATTAGCTAAGAGGTGGAAACATCACCTCATTGCAAAACTGAGCTGTGCCGTGGGCGGCCGGAGGCACTTAAGTAAGTGCTGAAGCCACCGCGAAATAAAGGTTCGCTTGGTACATTCCTGTGGTGATATTGGTTGTCACTAGTTGCAGCTGAGTTCAAGGATATCTTACAGACCGATACTGCCTACAGCGTATTGGAGTTTCTGCAGTGACGTCATCTGCCTGGGGGTGTCTGTTGGGCGACTCTCAACGGTCCCGACTTGCGGTGTAAGGCACGCTGAAAGTGCCGCCTCTTTTGTGAGTATTTACTCTTAGGGGGGACTTCTATCTGCATTTATTCCCCCTTACCAAAACGATACTGTTTTATGGGCTTGGCGCCTCTCTCCTTCTATCTTTTCAAGCTCATTTGAACCCACCAATATTAGCCCCAGCACAAAAACATTTCTTAGATTGGTCACCCAGGATCTAGATACAGAAAGAACTGAAACCTTGTGGAAACACAACTTATCTAGGGAAGAACAGATTGCCATTCGAATCCTCCAGGATGACTCATCTATTGTCATTAGGCCCGCCGACAAGGGCGGAGCCATTGTCCTTTTGAATTACAGAGATTATAGAGCAGATATCCTGGAACAATTGGCTGACAGCCTTACATATACACAATTGCCTTCTGACCCTACAGTATTGTACAAACTACAATTAGATGGCCTCATCACATTGGGGTTTGAACAGGGATTTCTGTCTGAACACATACGTGATTTCTGCACAACTAAATATCCCAAGACACCCATCTTATACTCGATTCCCAAAATCCACAAGAGGTTGGACCGTCTACCAGGCCGCCCAATTGTGTCGGCAAGATATTCGCTAACACAGCCAATAGCACAGTTTGTGGATGTGTTACTTCAACCAGTGGTAAGGGAGATACGTTTGTATATTATTGACACAAATGATTTCATCATCAGAAAGGTGCGGACTGTTGACATCCAGCAAGATTATTTACTTGTGAGTCTGGATGTCAACAGCCTGTATACTATTATACCACATCATGGTGGTCTAAGGGCCGTGCATGAACATCTCACCGGCAACCCCCTTTATGAGGGTCCCCCGGTGGAGTACATGATTTCTCTCATTGAGTACTGTCTATTTAAAAACTACTTTCGTTTCTAAAGGAATTTTTATTTACAAATAGCGGGCACGGCCATGGGTTCCTCCATGGCCCCCTCATACGCCAACATCTACATGTCACAGTTCGAAAACATGTACCTGTGGAATAACCATAATGTATCCATCATCTGTTACTACAGATACATCGATGACATCTTCTTGGTGTGGCGTGGGGGCCTGGAGGAATTCCAGAAGTGGTTTGAGTATTACAACAACACTGAGAGTAATGTCAGATTTAAAATGACAGTGGATGACCAGACCATCAACTTTCTTGATCTGACAGTCTTTAAGAATTCAGGCAGTCTTGGCACTACACTATACCACAAACCTACCGATCGTAATTACATACTCAGGGCGGACAGCTGCCATCCCCCAGCCCTATTGAAGGGCATTATAAAATCGCAGTTCATCAGAATTATGCGCAATAACTCTGACATAGCGACTGGGGTCTCCCAACTGGTAGGAGTGGGTGAAAGATTCCGTTCCAGGGGTTACAAAACATCTGTGATCCAAGAAACCATGGAATCTGTGTCTACATTAACACAATCTGAATTAATTTTATCCAAACCTAAAAGGGACACCTCAGACAAGTTGATTATGTCCACTACTCTTACTCCAGCAGCAAAGAATACTGGTCAAATTCCCCGCCAACATTGGCCTATTATGTCCTCAGACCCGAAATTGCCATTCACGAGTAACCTACGACCCATGGTGGGCTTTAAGAGGGGCACAAACCTCAAAGATCTACTTATGAAGACAGACCCTACACAGAGCTATACATCTGACATTAGACGCAACATCAAAGAATCCTATCATTGCTTAGGCTGCACGACCAGCAATGGCCTCATTGGCACTAAAATATTTCATCACCCACATACAAATCGGACAATTACCATCAGATATTCAATTACGTGCACTACTACACACGTAGTGTACCTCTTATTTTGTCCATGCTCCAGTTTTTATGTAGGCAAGACTTCGGGCTCACTACGTGAGCGCATGGCCAATCATTGGCACGCCATAAGGACTGCCTTAAAACAAGGTGACTCAGAACAACCAGTGGCACGACACTGCACCAACAAGGGACATTCAATCTCCTCCATTCGCTACATCTTAATCGATCATATACCCCCCATTGGAGAGGGGCGGTGATCGCAATAAGCAACTTCTTAGATGTGAGGCTCAATGGATGTTCAGACTGGGCACCATACAACCTGGTGGCTTAAACACCATGCCAGATTTTAAGAGTCTTCTGTGACCCTGACCAAATATGCTACATACCTGGGGTACTTTGAGATGGCATGGTGGCTCTGTGTTTGTTTCATGCAATATCACTCCCTCAATTGGGTGAGATCTGCTTGTTACTCACAGCACTGGGGATTGGGATCTTTTAGTTTCCATATCCTCCAGTCGAAGCCTGGCCAATCTTGACGTGTTACTCTTAATTTTATGCACTCAAGAGTAAAATCCTCTTTGGTCATAAAGGTCATACATTATGACTATATCTCACATACACTGAGGACACTATTTGATACATTATTGGATACACCTTTGTAGTTATTCTTGCAGTTTGCTATGGTGTACCTTTCCATTGGCCACACTGTGGCTTGTGTCCTCTATACACTCATACATTTCCATAATTGTGCAAGCTGGATTCGCTGTTTTGATATCATATATATGATATGGCACTGGTTCCATGTAGAAACATAATGGCCATTTCTCAAATCTTCCCTTGCTTATATTATGATGCTGACGAGTTTAGGTGCATCTCTCTACAGTTACCACTGCTTGTTTCTCTGCATTTGTTAAATGTGCAACATGATTGCCATTACTAGCACCACGATATAATCCTATCCATGTTTTTAACTGGTTATGAAGATTTATAACTATTAACAGTATTTATGAAAACATGTTCCTGTTTCATAGATCCTTTCCTTATTTGTGTGTATAGAAGTATATCACCTGGGTGATTCGTCTCAGGTTTTATTATAACAGCATATGGTACCTTTGCTGTGATTATTACATGAGTCAATTTAAGTTTCACTAGCAATTTCACGTGTCACTCATTGTTTGCTGCAGTTCAGGATAACGGTTACCAAGGTGGCTGTTGCCATGGTGAGCGCATTGCACACATAGTACATATATCACTTTACCGCATTGGTTATTTTGTTAAATAAGCTTCACATACTACTTTTATATGTTGTCACTTATATACAAGTTGCGATTTATGTTTGTTATGCTTATAGTGCATTTGATACATTTACATTAATGTTAGTAGAAATGTCATTATCTCTGGCGAAAACCGGAAGTGATGTAATTGAACTTCCGGTTTCGGCATTCACTGTGGAACGTAATTTGCGTTCCAAACACGAAACATTTGGCGCACTTTTGGAGATCACTAGGTTTGTGTAATTTTTTTGTTACAATTACACTATAAAAGAGCTTGATGTTTTGCACTGCTGTATGCTGATGAAGGGGTTGTGAACCCCGAAAACGTTCCATTAAATCCTTTGTGTGAAAAAGACCTGTGAGTGCATCTCTTGTTTTTTTATTCATCTGTATCCTTGCACCCAGGCTGCTGTCGAATTGGAGGGCTGAACTGGAAGTTGTTAAGTATATATATATATATATATATATATATATATATATATATATATATATATTTTGCATACAAAGAGAGAAGCGCTCTACCAGGAACGAACAACAGCTCAGTGGCTTGTTCTATGGCGATTTACCACCCGGAAGCAGCCTCTTTTAGACCAGTGTGCTTTTCACAAAAGAAAACTTTCCTGAAGTATATCAGTCTGATCCCGCCAAGTACGGTCAGTCCAGCCCCGAAATACCAGGCAATTCTCCTCTGAACAAGGAACATGACAACCCCAGACGATCGTTTCGGCCTCATATACATATTATGACATGTATATGTATGTATCTCTATTTTAAAGCCAGTCCTCATATCTTTGAGCCCTTATAACTTTTTAATGCAATTTTTTTATAATACTTTTTATCAGACAGTGTCATTATAAGTGAAACTGTACTGTTAACTGTATTTTTGATGAGTTTTGTGCAACTTTTTATTCAGGCATTAACCACAGCTCTGAGGTTGCAGTGATCATTCTAGCGTAAATTGCGATTGTGCTCAGTTTCACATTTACTTTTATCTTGTACTTTCATCTTGTAAAAAGAGCAGAATTTAACAAGCACAAACGGCCTTGAAAACCAGACATGACTTGCGTGCAAACGATAGTGCTCCATTTGTAATTTAGCTCTATATGGGCAGGTCACATTAGTTTTATCTCTCATCAAAATCAAAATATATATTTATGAATTTGCAGAGAATAACATTATGTGTAGACCTCATGGAGATAGGACCATACCATTTATTTTTTTAAAGTATAGATGCCTGTGTTATCATCCATAGATACTGATTAGTATTAACATCACAAAGTCATCCTGTTGATAATTCGGCCCCTTGGTGGAAGCATCACAATCTGATCATCTTCCCATCATCTGCCGCTAGCATATTAAACCTCATTTTTTATCACTTCCTAGATCTGCTGTAAAGTCCTCCTTGCATCAGTCTAGACACTTGATAAATCTCAATATGGATAAATGAAACATAAATTATACCCTACATTAAATTAATTGTAAATCCCCTCACAGCCATAATTGAAAATCCCAACTTACTTAACCCTAAAAGAGTCCCCCTTAGCTGAATATAAAATTGACTGGACCAAACATTTCAGCTATCCCTAACCATAACCACAAACCCCTAAAATAAGTAATTTTAACAGCCACCTCTACAGCTGTTAAACCTCTTGCCTTAGTGTGACCCTCATCTTGCCTTAGTGTGACCCTCCTCTTGCCTTAGTGTGATCCTCCACTTGCCTTAGTGTGGCCCTCCTCTTGACTTAGTGTGACGCTCCTCTTGCCTTAGTGTGAATCCCCTCTTGCCTTAGTGTGACCCTCCTCTTGACTTAGTGTGACCCTCCTCTTGCCTTAGTGTGAATCCCCTCTTGCCTTAGTGTGAATCTTCTCATGTTTTAGTGTGACCCTTCTCTTGTTTTAGAGTGACCCTCCTCTTGTTTTAGTGTAAATCTGCTCTTGTTTTAGTGTGACCCTCCTCTTGCCTTAGTGTGACCCTCCTCTTTTTTTAGTGTAAATCTGCTCTTTTTTTAGTGTGACCCTCCTCTTGCCTTATTGTGACCCTCCTCTTGTTTTAGTGTGATCCTCCTCTTGTTTTATTGAGAATCTCCTCTTGTTTTAGTGTGACCCTCCTCTTGTTTTAGTGTGACCCTCCTCTTGTTTTATTGAGAATCTCCTCTTGTTTTAGTGTGACCCTCCTCTTGCCTTAGTGTGAATCTCCTCTTGCCTTAGTGTGACCCTCCTGTTGCCATAGTGTGACCCTTCTCTTGCCTTATTGTGAATATCCTCTTGCCTTAGTGTGACCCTTCTCTTGCCTTATTGTGAATATCCTCTTGCCTTAGTGTCAATCTTCTCTTGTTTTAGTGTGACCCTCCTCTTGTTTTAGTGTAAATCTCCTCTTGTTTTAGTGTGATCCTCCTCTTGCCTTAGTGTGAATCTCCTCTTGCCTTAGTATGACCCTCCTCTTGCCTTAGTGTGACCCTCCTCGTGTTTTAGTGTGACCTCCTCTTGCCTTAGTTTGACCCTCCTCTTGTTTTAGTGTGACCCTCCTCTTGCCTTAGTGTGAATCTCCTCTTGCCTTAGTGTGACCCTTTGCTTGCCTTAGTATGAATCTCCTCTTGCCTTAGTGTGACCCTCCTCTTACCTTAGTGTGACCCTCCTCTTGCTTTAGTGTGACCCTCCTCTTGCCTTAGTGTAACCCTTCTCTTGCATTAGTGTGAATCTCCTCTTGCCTTAGTGTGACCCTCTGCTTGCCTTAGTGTGATTGTCCTCTTGCCTTAGTGTGACCCTCCTCTTGCCTTAGTGTGAATCTCCTCTTGCCTTAGTGTGACCCTCTGCTTGCCTTAGTGTGAATATCCTCTTGCCTTAGTGTGACCCTCCTCTTGCCTTAGTGTGAATCTCCTCTTGCCTTAGTGTGACCCTCCGCTTGCCTTAGTGTGAATGTCCTCTTGCATTAGTGTGACCCTCCTCTTGCCTTAGTGTGATCTTCCTCTTGCCTTATTGTGAACCTCCTCTTGCCTTAGTGTAACTCTCCTCTTGCCTTAGTGTGATCCTCCACTTGGCTTAGTGTGACCCTCCTCTTGACTAAGTGTGATCATCCTCTTGCCTTAGTTTAAATCCCCTCTTGCATTAGTGTGATCCTCCTCTTGCATTAGTGTGATCCTCCTCTTGCCTTAGTGTGATCCTCCTCTTGCCTTAGTGTGAATCTCCTCTTGCCTTAGTGTGAATATCCTCTTCCTTTAGTGTGACCATCTGCTTGCCTTAGTGTAACCCTCCTTTTGCCTTAGTCTGAATTTCCTTTTGCCTTAGTATGACCCTCCTCTTGTTTTAGTGTGATCCTCCACTTGCCTTAGTGTGACCCTCCTCTTGCCTTAGTCTGACCCTCCTCTTGCCTTAGTCTGACCCTCATCTTGCCTTAGTCTGACCCTCCTCTTGCCTTAGTGTGCCCTTTTCTTGCCTTAGTGTGACCCTCTCCTTGCCTTAGTGTGAACCTCTTCATGCCTTAGTGTGAACCTTCGCTTGCTTTAGCATGACCTCCTCTGGCCTTAGTGTGACCCTCCTTTTGTTTTAGTGTGACCCTCCTCTTGCTTAGTGTGATCCCCTTCTTCCCTTATTGTGACCTCCTCTTGTCTTAGTGTGACCGCCCTTGTTTTAGTGTGACCCTCCCCTTGCCTTAGTGTGAATCTCCTCTTGCCTTAGTGTGACTATCCTCTTGCCTTAGTGTGAATCTCCTCTTGCCTTAGTGTTAATATTTTCTTGTTTAAATGTGGCCCTCCTCTTGTTTTAGTGTGACCTCCTCTTGCCTTAGTATGACCCTCCTCTTGTTTTAGTGTGACCTTCCTCTTGCATTAGTGTGAATCTCCTCTTGCCTTAGTGTGACCCTCCTCTTTCCTTAGTGTGATCCTCCACTTGCCTTAGTGTGAACCTCCTCTTGCCTTATTGTAACCCTCCTCTTGCCTTAGTGTGAATCTCCTCTTGCCTTAGTGTGACTATCCTCTTGCCTTAGTGTGACCCTCTGCTTGCCTTAGTGTGACCCTCCTCTTGCCTTAGTCTGAATCTCCTCTTGCCTTAGTGTGACCCTCCTCTTGCCTTAGTATGACCCTCCTCTTGCCTTAGTGTGACCCTCCTCTTGCCTTAGTGTGACCCTCCTCTTGCCTTAGTGTGACCCTCCTCTTGCCTTAGTATGAGCCTCTTTTTGCCCTAATGTGACCCTCTTCTTGCCTTAGTGTGACCCTCCTCTTGCCTTAGTGTGACCTTCGTTTGCCTTAGTGTGACCCTCCTCTTGCCATAGTGTGAACCTTCGCTTGCCTTAGTATGACCCTCCTCTTTCCTTAGTGTGACCCTTCTCTTGCCTTAGTGTAAACCTCCTCTTTCCTTAGTGTGAATAGCCTCTTGTTTTAGTGTGACCCTCCACTTGCCTTAGTGTGACCCTCCTCCTGCCTTAGTGTAACCCTCCTCTTGTTTTAGTGTGACCTTCCTCTTGCCTTAGCATGACCCTCCTCTTGCCTTAGTGTGACCCTCCTCTTGCCTTAGTGTGACCTTCTCTTGCCTTAGTGTCACCCTCCTCTTGTCTTAGTGTGAACCTCTTCATGCCTTAGTGTGAACCATCGCTTGCTTTAGTGTGACCCTCTGCTTGTCTTAGTATGACCCTCCTCTTGCCTTAGTGTGACCTTCTCTTGCCTTAGTGTGACCCTCCTCTTGCCTTAGTGTGACCCTCCTTTTGCCTTAGTGTGACCTCCTCTTGCCTTAGTGTGACCCTCCTCTTGTTTTAGTGTGACCCTCCTGTTGCCTTAGTGTGAACCTTTTCTTGTCTTAGTGTGGACCTCCGCTTGCCTTAGTGTGAACCTCCTCTTGCCTTAGTGTCACCCTCCTCTTGCCTTAGTGTGAACATCCTCTAGCCTTAGTGTGACCCTTCTCTTGCCTTAGTGTGAACCTCCTCTTGCCTTAGTGTGACCCATCACTTGCCTTAGTGTGACCCATCACTTGACTTAGTGTAACCCAACTCTTGCCTTAGTGTGACCCTCCTCTTGCCTTAGTGGGACCTCCTCTTGCCTTAGTTGGACCTCCTCTCGCCACTGAGGAGGACCAATGCTCCAGATCCGCCCATCGGCGAAGACCACTCCACACCTCCAGATTAGTTTTTTTTTTTATTGTTTAATGGGCTGCAAAAAGAGCTGATTGCCCTTTTAAAAGCAATGACCATACCCTTTAGGGGCAATGGGTAGATTAGATTTTTTTAGTTAGTTTTTTTTTATTTGGGGGTTGGGTGGGTAGAGGGTTAATTTGTAGGTTTTTTTAGGTAAAAGAGCTGATTGCTTCAGGGAAATGCCATACAAAATGCCCTTTTAAGGGCTATTGGTAGTTTATTCGTAGATGGGGGGGGTTTATTTCGGGGTGTTTTTTTGTTTTTATAGGGGTATTAGACTAGGTTTAAAAAAATATTTTGGATAATTTCCTTTATTTTTTTCTGTAATTTTAGATTTTTAATTTTTTTGTGATATTAGATTTTTTATTTTAATTTAATGTTAGGGTTTTTTTAATGTAATGTTAGGTTTTTTTATTTTAATTTTAAGTTAGGATTTTTTTATTTTGGTAATTTATTATTATTTTATTTTTAAGGTACTTTGTGATGTCGGGGGTTAGTGGATAAGGGTTTAATAACTTTATTAGGTACTTTGTGATGTGGGGGTTGGAGGATCAAGGGTTACATTTTATTTAGTTATTGCGGTGGGGATGGTGGTTGACAGGTAAATATTGTGCATGCATTAGGTGTTTGTTAATACTTCTAGGCAGTTATGGTATGTGTGGCGAGGTGAAAATGGAGTAAACTGTCTCCATTTTCGACGCGTAAGTCCTTTCGCTGAATATGTGATACTGACTTGCAACGCCGGTTCTATGTTAGTTTATGATGTGGGGGGTTGGTGGATAAGGGTTTAATAACTTTATTAGGTACTTTGTGATGTGGGGGTTGGAGGATCAGGGGTTACATTTTATTTAGATATTGCGGTGGGGATGGTGGTTGACAGGTAAATATTGTGCATGCATTAGGTGTTTGTTAATACTTCTAAGCAGTTACGGTATGTGTGGCGAGGTAAAAATGGAGTAAACTGTCTCCATTTTCGACGCGTAAGTCCTTTCGCTGAATATGTGATACTGACTTGCAACGCCGGTTCTATGTTAGTTTATGGGAGTAAAAATAGTGAGAGAATGGTGAAATATACATGCTGCATTTATATGCGGCGCCGTACATGTGATAGCAATATCCGACTATGCAGGTGACGCTGCATATCTAATCTCACCCCTAGTGTTTCTGTTATAGTTTTACATAAAATTGTGGATGCACTAATTTGAGGTTATTTCTGATTGTCTTAGTAAAGGTATGTTTAAGAATAAAACAGATTCATTAAGAGGGCTAAATGGGTTTTAAATGAGGGCTAAATGGGTTTTAAATGCATTTAAAAATTGAGTTTATTCCACTCAATCAGAAAATCAATTTTTCACATTATTTTTAGGTTTATTTAAAGGGACAGTCTAGGCCAAAATAAACTTTCATGATTCAGAAAGGGCATGTCATTTTAAACAATTTTCCAATTTACTTTTATCACCAATTTTGCTTTGTTCTCTTGGTATTCTTAGTTGAAAGCTTAACCTAGGAGGTTCATATGCTAATTTCTTAAACCTTGAAGGCCACCTCTTTTCAGAATGCATTTTAACACTTTTTCACCACTAGAGGGTGTTAGTTCATGTGTTTCATATAGATAACACTGTACTCATGCACGTGAAGTTATCTGGGAGCAGGCACTGATTGGCTAAACTGCAAGTCTGTCAAAAGAACTGAAATAAAGGGGCAGTTTGCAGAGGCTTAGATACAAGATAATCACAGAGGTTAAAAGTATATTAATATAACTGTGTTGATTATGCAAAACTGGGGAATGGGTAATAAAGATATTATCTATCTTTTAAAACAATAACAATTCTGGTGTAGACTGCCCCTTTAATTCAGCAGCCTTCACTACTTGAAATATATTTTGGCCTCTTTTGCTCATCACATTTTGCATATGCCCTTTTTCAATGTTTACAGATTTATTTTCTCATTTTTAGTTTGTATTTTAAAATGAATTATTATTTTATGGTTTTAAATAAAATTAAAAATATAGCTCATATGTAAACTATGAAATTTCTAATAAATAAAATATGGTTATTACAATATTTATTATTTTTTTAAAAATTAAATATAACATTATAGAAAACAATATGATAAAGTAAATTGTATTGATGCCATAAATTGATGTTCTTAGTGAACTTTGCTAGGAAGTCACCATCAATACAAAATAAATTAGCTCTCATTTTTTAATTTTGCACTACCTATATATATTTCGAGTTTAATAAGATCTGTGTTAATCCCCAACAAATCCCCCCTGAAAAATCATTTTTTTATATTTTTATGGATATTTTATATTGAACAGTTAATTATACAATTTTATAAAAAAAAACTTACACAAATGAACATATGAATAAAGATAAATAATTAACATTACTCCATTTAATGGTGGTCAATTTGTTGCAAATACATTTGAAAAATAGATGTCATTTTATTTACTTTTACATAAAAAAATATTATAACAGTTAAGAGTTGCTGAATAAAGGAGACACATTACAAAAAAAAGAATAAAAAATAAAATCAATTATTATTCATTTTATAAAATATAAGAGATAATCAAATAAATAAAAAGCAGAAAAGACTGATATTTCTTTCAACAAATTAATGAATATTCCTTTCATGAAAAAAGGAAAAGTATTAATGGTATTTCTTTGATGTGAGGTTAAAAGAAAATAATAAAAGCAAAATGATTAAAAAACAAAAATATGTAAACAATATACTGTATGCAAGCAGGATTTATACAAGTGGCTTATTCAATCAAATAGGGGGAAATTAATCAAATGGGAAGGATTCAAATATAATAAAATTGTTTATTGTGATGAACACATATTAGTTACCAGTGGTGAAATGAGTCAGTAGCAAAGAAAATAAAACTAATATTATTTGAAAATGTATATTATGATATGTTATGGTCAATAATAATTAATAATATTGCCAGACAAAAGAGATACTTTTCTAAATATATATTATTTAAAAAGCTATATCATTTCAGTACATTGTATGCTAAAAAATAATAAAGAAGATGGGAACAATGAAAAAAATATTGTTATATCTTGTTTAATATTTAGTTAATAATGAAATAATCATACTATGGTAGAGCTAAAACAAATATCCAATCAGTGTGCATGTAACGGTCAGTTTTTCACTTCTATAAAGAAAAAAAGTCTTATTTTCAAACAGCAATACATATAAAGTAAAAAATAAAATAAAGTGATGGTAATCTTTGACTAATTAAATGCCATATATGTAATCTTTGCGTTTAAAAAAGTGTATGTGTACTTTTTTTGTTTTTAATCCATCTATGAAAGGGTTAAATTAGTTCATATAGCAATGCTTCTATTGCAATGCTATGTCAGCCCATTTGGATGAACTCTTTTTTTTTAATGACAATTCTAGTGAACATCCAATCAACATGTGTGTCATTTGACAATCTTGAAGTTCAACCCCTTAGAAAGCACATGAAGAGAGTGAGTGGGACTGCTCTCTACATCACAACCCAGCCAAAAGAGGAAATAAAGAGGAGCGGAGGAACAGACAACACCAATTAGGATTATAAATATATATTTCTTTCGGTGCTCGGACAAAATTCCGACGGACAAAATGCCGAAGCACATTCGTCTGTCATACATATGTCCGAGATACACTGCTTCCGACTGCACGCCGAACAGCACAATCACGCAATCACGTAATTGTGTAATTGTCATCAGTAAAAAAGCAGAGAATTTAAATATATATTGTGGCTACTGAGGTAAAAAAACAACACAAACACTTAAATAAATAAATTTAAAAAAAAAACATCAAATTAAAAAAATGGAGTTCATAAAGACGTGTAAAGGAGGAAGAAAAATGTTATATGAAGGTTATGCATACATTGTAGACAAAAAAAAAGAAAATGTCACATATTGGAGATGTGAAAAAAAAAGTTTTTTGTGGAGGAAGGCTAAAAACCATTAATGATATAATTGAAAAAGATGCAACAAATCATTCACATCCACCTAATGCAGCAAGAATTTTATCTATGAAAACAATTGAAAAAATAAAAGAAGTTGCTAAAAATTCAGAAGTACCATCAAGCATAATACAAAATTGCACATCTAATTTCCCCCTTGAAGCAGCAGGAGCTCTACCTAAAAAAGAAACTCTTGCCAGAATGGTACGTCGACATCGAACAACACCAAATGGAAACATTTTAAATGATGATTTAAGAAAAACAACCAGAGGAGAAGATTTCATCATGTACGAAAGTGAAAATTTAATCATTCTGTCTACTAAAAAAAATGTAGATCTTCTTTCAAAAAAACAACACTGGCTCTGTGACGGAACATTTGACTCAGCTCCTTTAGGTTTTTCAGTTGTATACAATACATGTTTTAATAGAAGATAACCATACCATTAATATACTGCATATCAAAAAATAAAAATCAGGAAACTTATAATTTAATTTTTAGTAATTATAAAAGAAAAAAATCCAGATATCAATCCTATATCAATTACTGTAGATTTTGAAAGAGCAGCAATAAATTGCATGACAAATTTTTTACAAAATACAATAATTTATGGATGCTTTTTCCAATTTTCCCCAATGCCTGTGGAGAAAAATACAATCTTTGGGCTTAAAAATATGGTATAATAATGAAAAAAATGCTCTGATCATAAAATGCTTAGAAGCATTAGCATTTGTGCCAGTGGAAGATGTAGTTGAAACATTTAATGACTTTGTAAAATCAATAGAAAAACAAAACAGTAACATTTTATCTGAATTTTTAAATTATTTTGAAAAAAACCTGGATTGGCGAACTATAACAAGGTACAAGAAAAAAAACCTACTTTCGATATTACGATGTGGAACACTTTTGAAAGAACAAAACTAGGGTTACCTAGAACAAACAACTCTCTAGAAGGATGGCACAGAGCATTTGACCAACGAATGTCTATAACCCACCCCAAGCATTTGCAGACTAGTTTCAAAAATAAGAAAAGAACAAACAGAATGGGAGTTAACAATTGAAAAAATTGATTCTGGAGTTGAACTGAGAAAACCAAAAAAAAAAAATATGAAATCATAAACAACAGGATAATGAAAGTTTTAGAAAAATACAGTGAATACTCAAGATTAGACTTTTTAAAGGGCAATAGCACATAATATATAAGATTTACTTAAATAAATCAAGATAACATTCGGGTCCGAGGGCAGATACGATACAAAATTTTCTGTTACAATCAGTGACTCGGGCGCTGCAACTGCCTCTGGAACCTATCCATGGAGTCCCTACCCTCACGATGTACTTTTAACACATAATATAATTATTAGAATTATAATATGATATATTATAATTAATATGTTATATATAAATTGATTTAATTGTCTTTTGTCATTCCACTATTAAAAATGTTATAAATGTTATATATAAGTTGATTTAATTGTCTTTTGTCAGTCCACTATTAAAAATGTTATAAAACCATGATTTTTAAGCTTCATTCCCACTCAGCAGCCGGATAAATGTCTTTCGGAATATTGTCTGTCGGACAAATGTCCGTCGGACAAGCGTCAGTCGGATAACAGTCCGGCCACGATTTCTTTCATGTAATTGGCAAGAGTGCATGAGCTAGTGACGTATGGGATATACATTCCTACTAGGAGGGGCAAAGTTTCCCAAACCTCAAAATGCCTATAAATACACCCCCCACCACACCCACAATTCAGTTTTACAAACATTGCCTCCTATGGAGGTGGTAAAGTAAGTTTGTGCTAGATTTCTACGTTGATATGTGCTTTGCAGCATTGCTGAAGCCCAGTTTTCCCTCTCAGAGTACAGTGAATGACAGAGGGATGTGAAGGGAGTATTGCCTATTGAATGCAATGGTCATCCTAACATGGATCTATTTCATAGGTTCTCTGTTATCGGTCGTAGAGATTCATCTCCTACCTCCCTTTTTCTGATCGACGATATACTCTTATATACCATTACCTCTGCTGATTCTCGTTGCAGTACTGGTTTGGCTATCTACTTTATGTAGATGAGTGTCTTTTGGTAAGTATGTTTTCCTTTATTAAGACACTCTCAGCTATGGTTTGGCACTTTAAATGTAAAGTTCTAAATATAATGTTTGTACTTATATTTGCCATGATTCAGATTTATCAGTATATTTCCTTTTTGCAGACTGTCAGTTTCATTTTGGGAAATACACATTTAAAAAAAAAAAAAAATTCTTACCTGAAATTTTCAAATTGACTTTCTTCTAAATTGCGGGCTGTTAGGCTCGCGGGTGCGCAAAATGTTATAATTTATTGCGTCATTCTTGGCACGAGACGTTTTTGGCACGAGAATTATGTTTGTTGACGTATTTTCGTCATTTCCAGCGTCTTAGTTGTCACCGAAAATTTTCACGTAGTTGCGTCATCTATGCCTCTCTTGTTTGTTGCAGACGTTTTTGCTGCCAAAAATATTTTGTCAGTTGTGGGCGTCATACTTGGCGCCAGACTTTTGACATTATTTAAGTCTTCATGTATTTTTGCTTCTGGTTTCCAGAGGTTTATTCTGTTTGCATTTTTTCCCATTCCTGAAACTGTCATATAAGGAAATTGATCATTTTGCTTTATATGTTATTTTTTCTCTTACATATTGCAAGATGTCTCAATCTGATCCTGTTTCAGAATCCACTATTGGAATCCTGCTGCCTGATGTCAGTTCTACTTAGCTAAGTGCATTTGTTGTAAACTTGTGGTAACTGTTCCTCTGGCTGTAGTTGTCATGACAAACTTTTACATGCAGAAAATATTTCCATTAGTAGTAATCCATTACCTGTTGTTGTTCCTTCAACATCTAATGCTCAGGATATTCCTGTTAATGTGAGAGAATTTGTTTCTAATTCTATTCAGAAGGCTTTGTCGGTCATACCACCTTCTAATAAACGTAAAAGGTCTTTTAAAACTTCTCATAAAATTTATGAATTTTTAAATGATGAGGATCTATCTGGTTCAGAAGATTCTGCCTCAGATATTGACACTGACAAATCTTCATACTTATTTAAAATGGAGTATATTTGTTCCTTATTGAAAGAGGTGTTGATTGCATTAGATATGGAGGAGACTAGTACTCTTGATATTAAAACTAGTAAACCTCATGTAGTTATTCCAGAGGTTTTCCCAGTTCCCTGATGCTATTTCAGATGTAATTTCTAGGGAATGGAATAGACTGGGTACCTCTTTTACTCCTTCTTCAAGGTTTAAGAAGCTGTACCCTTTGCCGTCTGATAGATTGGAGTTTTGGGAATAGATCCCCAAAGTTGATGGGGCCATCTCTACTCTTGCTAAACGTACAACTATTCCTACAGCAGATAGTACTCCTTTTAAAGATCCTTTAGATAGGAAACTTGAATCTTATCTAAGGAAGGCTTATTTATGTTCAGGACATCTTCTTAGGCCTGCTATTTCTTTGGCTGATGTTGCAGCTGCTTCAACTTTTTGGTTGGAAACCCTAGCGCAACAAGTATCAGATCATAATGTGTATAGCATTGTTAAGTTAATTCAACATGCTAATAATTTCATTTGTGATGCCATTTTTTATATCATCAGAATTGATGTCAGATATATGTCTTTAGCTATATTAGCTAGAAGAGCTTTATGGCTTAAATCTTGGAATGCTGATATGACTTCTAAATCAACATTGCTATCTCTTTCTTTCCAAGGTAATAAATTATTTGGTTCTCAGTTGGATTCAATTATTTCAACTGTCACTGGGGGGAAGGGAGCTTTTTTGCCTCAGGATAAAAAATCTAAGGGTAAATTTAAGGCTTCTAACCATTTTCGTTCCTTTCAACATAATAAGGAACAGAAACCTGATCCTTCCCCTAAGGGAACGGTTTCCAATTGGAAGCCTTCTTCAGTCTGGAATAAATCCAAGCCATTTGAAAGATCTAAATCAGCCCCCAAGTCCGCATGAAGGTGCGGCCCTCATTCCAGCTCAGCTGGTAGGGGGCAGACTAAAATTTTTCAAGGATGTTTGGATCAATTCAATTCAAAATCATTGGATTCAGAACATTGTTTCTCAAGGGTACAGAATAGGTTTCAAAGTAAGACCACCTGTGAGAAGTTTCTTTCTCTCACGCATTCCAGTGAACCCAGAAAAGGCTCAGGCTTTCCTGAAGTGTGTTTTACTGACCTGGAGGTATCTGGGGTAATCGTGTCAGTTCCTGTTCAGGAACAGGGTCTGGGGTTTTATTCAAATCTGTTCATTGTCCCAAAGAAGGAGAATTCTTTCAGACCAGTTCTGGATCTAAAAATTTTGAACAGTTATGTGAGAATACCAACATTCAAAATGGTGACTATAAGGACTATTCTGACTTTTTTTCAGCAAGGGCATTATATGTCCACAATAGACTTACAGGATGCATATCTTCATATTCTGATTCATCCAGATCACCATCAGTTCCTGAGATTCTCTTTTCTAGACACGCATTACCAATGTGTTGCTCTTCCTTTTGGCCTAGCGACAGCTCAAAGGATCTTTTCAAAGGTTCTCGGTGTCCTACTCTCTGCAATCAGAGAGCGGGGTATTGCGGTGTTCCCTTATTTGGAAAATATCTTGGTACTTGCTCAGTCTTTATGTTCTGCAGAATCAACTAGTGTTGTTTCTTCAAAAACATGGTTGGAGGATCAATTTACCAAAAAGTTATTTGACTCCTCAGACAAGGGTAACCTTTTTAGGTTTCCAAATAGATTCAGTATCCATAACTTTGTATCTAACAGACAAGAGTCGTCTGAAATTGGTTGCAGCTTGTTGGAACCTTCAGTTTCAATCATTCCCTTCAGTAGCAATGTGCATGGAGGTTTTAGGTCTCATGACTGCAGCATCGGACGCGATCCTTTTTGCTCGTTTTCACATGAGACCTCTTAAGCTTTGTATGCTGAATCAATGGTGCAGGGATTATACAAGGATATCAGACAATGTCACAACCGTGGTGTATGTCAATCATCAAGGTGGGACTCACAGTCCTCAAGCTATGAAAGAAGTATCTCGGATACTTGCTTGGGTGGAATCCAGCTCCTGTCTAATTTCTGTGGTCCATATCCCAAGTATAGACAATTGGGAAGCGGATTATCTCAGTCGCCAGACTTTACATCCGGGAGAGTGGACTCTTCACCCAAATGTGTTTTTTTGGATTGTTCAGATGTGGGGGCTTCCAGAAATAGATCTGATGGCTTCTCATCTAAACAGGGAACTTCCCAGGTATCTGTCCATGTCCAGGGATCCTCAGGCGAAAGCAGTGGATGCGTTGACACTTCCTTGGAGTTATCAACCTGCTTATATCTTTCCACCTCTAGTTCTTCTTCCAAGAGTGATTTCCAAAATCATAATTGAGCGTTTGTTTGTACTGCTGGTGGCTCCAGCATGGCCACACAGGTTTTGGTATGCAGATCTTGTTCGGATGTCCAGTTGCCAACCTTGGCCACTTCCGTTAAGGCCAGACCTTCTATCTCAAGGCTCATTTTTCCATCAGGATCTCAAATAATTAAATTTGAAGGTATAGAGATTGAACGCTTAATGCTTAGTCATAGAGGTTTCTCTGACTCAGTGATTAATACTATGTTGCAGGCTATTATCAAGTTTGGAAGACTTACATTTCATGGTGTTCTCATAAATTCTCTTGGCATTCTTTTAAAATTCCTAGAATTTTACAGTTTCTTCAGGATGGTTTAGATAAGGGTTTGTCTGCAAGTTCCTTGAAAGAACAAATCTCTGCTCTTTCTGTTCTGTTTCACAGAAAAATTGCTAATCTTCCTGATATTCATTGTTTTGTACAGGCGTTGGCTCGTATTAAGCCTGTCATTAAATCAATCTCTCCTCCTTGGAGTCTTAATTTGGTTTCTTCTTGTGAGTCTCCTTTTCTGATTTTTCATCAGGATAAGGCGGTCTTGCGGACTTCATTTAAATTTTTACCTAAGGTTGTGAACTCCAACAACATTAGTAGAGAAATTGTTGTCCCTTCATTGTGTCCTAATCCTAAGAATTCTCTGGAGAGATCTTTACATTCTTTGGATGTAGTAAGAGCTTTGAAATATTATGTTGAAGCTACTAAAGATTTCAGAAAGACTTCTAGTCTATTGTTATCTTTTCTGATTCTAGGAAAGGTCAGAAGGCTTCTGCCATTTCTTTGGCATTTTGGTTAAAGCTTAAAGCTCATCATGCTTATTTGGAGTCGGTTAAATCCCCACCTCAGAGGATTACGGCTCATTCTACTAGGTCAGTTTCTACTTCCTGGGCTTTTTAAGAATGAAGCTTCTGTTGATCAGATTTGCAAAGCAGCAACTTGGCCTTCTTTGCATACTTTTACTAAATTCTACCATTTTGATGTTTTTTCTTCTTCAGAAGCAGTTTTTGGTAGAAAAGTACTTCAGGCAGCTGTTTCAGTTTGATTATTCTGCTTATAATTTCAGTTTTTTTTCATTATAAGATTAAAACTTTTGATTTGGGTTGTGGATTAATTTTTTCAGCAGAATTGTCTGTCTTTATTTTTATCCCTCCCTCTCTAGTGACTCTTGCGTGGAGTGCTACATCTTGGGTATTTGCTATCCCATACATCACTAGCTCATGGACTCTTGCCAATTACATGAAAGAAAACATAATTTATGTAAGAATTTACCTGATAAATTCATTTCTTTCATATTGGCAAGAGTCCATGAGACCCACCCTTTTTATGGTGGTTATGATGTTTTGGTATAAAGCACAATTATTCCAATTCCTTGTTGATGCTTTCACTCCTTTCTTATCACCCTACTTCTTGGCTATTCGTTAAACTGATTTGTGGGTGTGGCGGGGGGTGTATTTATAGGCATTTTGAGGTTTGGGAAACTTTGCCCCTCCTGGTAGGAAATGTATATCCATACGTCACTAGCTCATGACTCTTGCCAATATGAAAGAAATGAATTTATCAGGTAAATTCTTACATAAATTATGTTATTGCAATTGCTGTTATTGCGATATTGTGTCCTCTTTATGTTTTTGATTTGTTTTATTGCTTTTCCTCAGCTTTACTCCGTCTTCCATCAAGTCCTTTAGACTTACATAATAAGGTAGGAATTGATAGAACATTATGGGTTGCTGAAAATAATTTATTTCAGATAATTGTCAAGCATCTATTTACGGAGTGGGGTAATCCATATAAAGAATAAAAGAAAAGACAGCAGGTTCATGTGTATACAATTTAGCTTATATTAATCCAGGTAATATAAAATCAACATGGTGCTTCTTTTTATTCATCCTTCTACCTTGCCCATCTTCTGAAATGTAATTATAATGAATTCTCAGGATAACCTTTTGCATATCCCAGCTGTAATGGAATTGCACTTCATGAATCAACCACCCTTTCTGTAAATTCAAATGTAAGGAAAAAAATGTAAAACAATGTGTTTGAACTATAAGATGCTGAACAATTCAATTGTTAACAGAAACTAAACAAAAACTTTTACTGTTAACAATTTTAAGTATTTCCTGTAGTGCGGATAAGTATGTTTGTGTGTTTATTTCTGTAAGGTCTATAAGAAAATGTCATATAATGTATGTACATGTCCAGAGTTTTCAATCTGTATGCATTTTCACCATTAATTAATACAATTCACAATTACTTTGTATTAATATCTGCTTGATAATCTATATTATGGCCACTTATAGTACAAACACAAGAATGTGGTGCAGTATACTCTCTTGGATAAAAGTCTTCAAGAGGTAAAGAAAGCAGATGCAAAGAAATGTTTAAATCCTTTACTTTATTTGCTGTTCACACATCTGACCAGCTCAAGCAATCCTAAAAAAAATGTATTCTTTTAGCGTGAAACTGGTCAAATGTTATGAGTTGCCTTTCTGACACACAGCGAGTGCCTTTTTAATATCAACAACAATAAAATAAGTGATTTTATCTTTTACTCACATCTGCTTTCTCTGCTTCTTGTAGACTTTATATCCCAGTGACTATACTACACCTTATTATTGTTATTTGACACAATTACACTGAACTTGAAACTGTTCCTTGTTGTTCCTTTCCCTTGTTTTCAACGAAAGTTTATGTTCCAGTTTCTCTCAAGAGTTCTTTGAGATTGTGAAAAAAAACAACCCAGATTGGCAAAATCTTAACCAGCAATGCTCAAATCCAATGTATGCCCAGATTACCTGCCAGATTGATTGTTCACTTCTTGATTGAGCAGATTCTGTTCTTGGATCACATGGCTCCACCCCAATACATGTAAACTCACAAAGCTTGATTTCAATGGCAGGTAAGAACCAAGCAAGTATTCCAACATTTCCTATAAAGTGTTGGCATAATTAGTTTGCAATTTAGCCTGGTCTTGAAGTACCCCAAAGTGTTTGACTTTACCACCAGTAATATAAGATTATTACATGAATCAGATACTGTTTTGTGAAGACTTCAGATCATGTCCCAAATTCCAAGATCCTGCAGGTCCATATCTACATGGATGAGCTAGGCAGCTAAAGTTAATATCTTTACCACCAGTAATATAAGATTATTAAATGAATCAGCTACTGTTTTTGTGAAGAAGTGCATCAGCTAATTACTCCATATCTACATGGATGAGCTAGGCAGACACATTTCATATAATTCTTTCAAATCATACTCTCCTTGTTAAGCTTGTTAATTTTCAGACATTTAACATGCTCATGAGAACAGATAATAAATTGCTTTAAAAATGTTATATTAAAAATAGCTCTAACTAGTATAAGAAATCTTGAGGAAAACTAGGTTTTGAGTACATCTGACTTTAACAGTTCAGTCCTTAAGTGCTTATTATTTTACCATTTAGGTTATTTTTGAATACTCTTACTTACTTTCATACTGCTCTACTTTGCTCACTCGTAGGCAGTAATCTTTTTAATTGCAAGAATTCTGTGACCTGAGCTTCCCATTTCTCCTCCTATGGTACATTGGAGGTCCCCCAGTGGGAATAATAGTTCCAACAATGTTCAACATAATAAACAACATAGATATGTTTAGCTTTGTAGCTGACGCATTTACCTCTAACTTGTAAATATATTAGTTTGTTACTGCTTGGCGAAAGATGCCAACAGGATATCAATTTCAATTAGTTTTGTTTAGTTTTTTTACTGAGGCTTTTTTATTGTGCAGTAATATTTTGTGCCAAGCTTTGATGTCCATTTGCATCCCCAGTTCGTCATTCTCTTATCTATATATAATGGAAATATGTTAGTATTCAGTATTAAAATGAATTTATATATCAATTATATACTGTAATATTTGTAGACAGTGGTTGAATTAAGAATAGTTTTTTAAAAGGTGTTAATAAGCTATGAGCTTTTTACACTAATTTGCGGACAAGAAATGTGATCGGTGTGCATATCTATACAAAAGAAGAAAATGTTTATCTTCCAATGCTGCATTTATTTTTTAAGCTTAAACTTGCCTTCTGCCAATATGCTATATAAGATACTCTGACTCAGTATTAGTCTTGAAGGGGGTCATGAGAGTAAGCTGTGCGTTTATGTGAAGAATTGTATTCTGTTAACAATAATTCCTCCACCAGAGGGTAGTTCTTTATCTCTTTAGACCTTAACTAAGCCGGGATCCAAGCCAAGGTACCCATATGTCTAAATGTAGAATGCCATATTCCAAAGGAACTAACACTTTATGTTGGGAGTTACAGCTCTATTCTAGTAAAACTGAAAGACTAAGCGCTAGGTGAAAGCACCTTGAGCTCTATACTGAAGGTTTCCTAGCAAACCTTAAAAATGAGTATCAAAAGAAGGGAATGTAAAGAGCGCTTAAACAAAGGCTGTGGAATCTGTTGGCGCTCTACAAATAACCGATAATAATAATAATAATAATAATAATAATAATAATAATAAAGGCTAAGGTGGCTAAAATTAAGTATATTTATTGAAATGTGACTGTGTTAAAAACTATCCAACATTATTAAAATACAATATACATTTAAAAACATGGATCTATATGTAAACAATGATAATGATAAAAATATAAAATAACGGTCCTAAAAACAGCAGTATTGAGAACAAATATTGATACAATATGGTAATAGCAGAATAAATTAACGTTATGACATATTCCTAGTCGAATATATTAAGACTCTCAAAGTTTATGTCGTGAGGTGCACCTTATATGGACTGGCCTTTAGGTGATAGAAGAAAGTTATAAATACACAAAGTGTTCAAAAGCAAACTTCTGAAAAAAAAAAACTTCCGAAAAAAACTTCCGAAAAAAATATATAAACTGCTACAAAAGTAAAAAAGTGAGAAGATATTGCCTGAAAAACGGTATGCAAAAAATGTGCAAAAATACAAAAATATGCAAAAAGAGTGCAGAAATTAAAAAATACCAAAATATGTAAATATAAATATGATGTAAAAAATATATCAAAACTTGCTGTGTGTTGGTTATCCAAATGTGTCCAAATTTGAATCCCTTGAGTGTCTTAGAAGTCCTGGATATTACATCATGGAAATCCTGAAGTATCCTGTAAAAATAAGTAACAGTAGTGCAGAATATCTATACCACCTTGGTATGGTATTGGAAATAGGCTTTACCAGTATTGTCAACATGTTTCGGCCCCTATAAGTAGGCCTTTATCAAAACTAAAACTGGAGGTGTCTGGTAGCCTTATATAGGGAGTGCTAGCTATCTTTAATTGTGTTGATTGGGTGCCTAACACGTTGGATCCTGCCCACTTCCTGTTTACCTTCACTTCCATAAGCTGAGATACAAAACCAGAAGTTGCGTCTATTACCTGAAGTGGCATCATTTGTTAACATCACTTCCGTTTTCATCTGTCAATTATATGAATTGGTGCACCTTCCTGGGGGTTTCATATAACAGATAATTGTTGTAAGTTCTCTCGCACATGTCTGCCGGCATGTGTTAAATGTTTCCCATGGCATTATTTGATGTATTTAATAGTTTATGGAAATATTAATGAATGTGGCAATAAAAAACTACATTAAGGGAACTGCATGTGGTAAACATTGTGATATTACTTTGACATATATTGTCAACCTGCATGAGCATATACAAATATATCATAATGGAATATTCTAAATATATAAAGAGTACCGAGTTTGACAGTAATGATAAAGGTAAAAATATATTATAAATAGAAAGACATATGCAATAAAAATGCTAATGGAAAAGGGTGTATGGTGGAAAAAATGCATTTCGTAGATCAGAATATGATGGTGTGCTAAAAATTAAAAATTAGAATTGGGAGATTTTGGGTCAAGCTACATGTGTCTCGATTTCTGTCACAATTTCTAAAAAGTCCAAAGTACTCAAATTGTTAATAATTGTGACGTTTATTATGCACTGAAAAGCCCTCTCTGAAACCCTCAGCTATCAACTGAGTGCAGGTAAGAGATTTCTTATCCAATCTTTGTTCGATCAAAAGTCTGTCTAGTTTTGATCTATGGAGATCCCTAGCTTAGTCAGCAAGGATTGGCATGTTGCATTTGGTCCAGGATGTGTTTGTGGTCCAATGTTGTTTTGGATGAAAGTGTGGTTCTATATTTCTGATATTTAGACAAGTATGTGAGTGAGCAGTATGGGGATTACCCTATTTTATAGTTAGTCTCTTGGTTTCTCTGTTATGTCTTAGCATCAACTGGGAGAGTTTGCATTGGGTTGGTGTGTTCATATAGTGTGAGATGTGTGGTATGTATGTATCTTACATACAATATATAACATCAAAATATTTGGTGACGGGAAGACCCCAAAGGTGAGCTACCATTCTCACCACTTGGTGTATCTTATTACCTCGGATGGATGTGAAACAGCTTAAACCTGTAGTCTACTTGAATTCCATATCCTATGTGTTTTTTGAGAAGAAGCTCCCAAATATCTCTCCTTGAGGACTAGTATGGAAATACATGTGGTCATGGTGAGGTTTTATTGGCTTCTTCTTTATTCAACATTTATATTCTTATGTTCATAAGGTGTGATAGATCTTCTTTATTGTTAAGGCCTAACTTTCTGAATCCCAAGAAAGCTAAGGTCCTTGATATTGCCTTGATGTTTGACTGTAAAATGTCTGTACAGCAGTGTCTCTATATTCATTTTTATGATAAGCAATAAGTGTTCTCTGATCCTATCATTTAATGGTCTCAATGTCTGCCCTACCTATTGTAGTCCACATATACATTGGATCAGATATACTACTCCTTTATCTTGACATCTAATGACATCATATATTTTGTGTTTCAATTTCGTGTTATGTGAAAGGAAATTGTTCGTCTTTAGGCTACATTTGCATGTCTTACAGCTTGGACATGGAAAAAATCCTTTGATCTCTTTACCACGGAAGTCGTTTACACCTTGTTTTCTTTGTTTTGGTATGCAGGGTGCTATCATATTCTTCAGATTATTTGTTTTTCTATATATGAACCTCGGTTGCGTGGGCAGTCTTTCTCCTATCCGATAATATGTTTGTTTGCTCTGTACTCTGAGATAATTGGGACATTAATCATCTCCTCCTCCATCTCTTTCATGGATCTGTCCTTATATCTGATGAGATCCTTCTGGTCTTTCTTCCTTACTTCATTTATTTTCATATTCATTGTGTTCTCTTCATACCCTCTTTCGATAAATCTGTTCTTTACTGTTATAGCCTGTTCTTCCCATTTTTTGGAATTGGAGCGATTCTTTTTGATCCTAAGCAGTTGCCTTTTATTTATGTTCGCTTTCTAATTTTCATGATTACAGCTTAACTTGTGTATATAATTGTTACAATCAACTTCCTTGAAGTATGTTGATGTCTGCAATTTACCATCTTTCACTTCTATCTTCAGATTAAGGAAGTTGAGCTCTGTGTAGCTGTATTCATGTGTGAATCTTATGTTGACTGTATTTTTATTCATGATCTTTATGGTATATTCTAAATCTGATAGTGACCCTATTCCAGGGATTATAGGTCTACCTGGTGAATTTTGTAAGGAATTATGTATTTTTGGCAGATAGTAGAACACTAGGGTTATTGAGTACTTAACTACAATGTATTTGAATTCTCTTTCATTTAAAACCCCCAGTGTTCTTGCCTTTGTTAGCATCTCTTTCTTGTAGTTTTCCACCAGGTTACTCAGTAGTCTCTGGTATGTGTTAGTATCACTTAGAATTCTGTTGTTTTCTTGATTGTAATCAATTCTATTCACGATTACAATTCCGCCTTCCTTGTGAGCTGGCTTAATAGTTAGATCATGAGTACGTTCGAGTATGGAGACCATAAGAAGACTCGAACGTAATCATGATCTAATGATTAAACCAGCTGACAAGGGAGGCAGAATCATAATCTTGAATAATTGATTACAATCAAGAAAGCAACAGAATTCTAAGTGATGCTAACACATACCAGAGACAAGTAACCCGATGGAAAACTACAAGAAAGAGTTGGACGACATGCTAACAAAGACAAAAACACTTGGGATATTAAATGAAAGAGAATTCAGATACATTGGAGATAAGTACCCATTAACCCCAGTGTTCTACGATCTGCCAAAAATACATAAGTCCTTACAAAATCCACCAGGTAGGCCTATATTCTCTGGAATAGGGTCACTATCAAGTAACCTATCAGAGTATGTGGACAGAAATCTACAAAAATATGTCACAAAACTCTCTTCGTACCCAAGAGACTCCACACATATCTTAAGCATTTTAGAAAATATAACTTGGGGTGGACAGTTATATATTGGCAACATGCGACATAACGTGGCTGTATAAAAGCATCACACACACAGAAGGCTTAAATACTGTGGATTTCTTTTAACGAATAGATCCAGATGTACCCAAAGAACAATGTGACTTTATTTTGGACAGTATATACTACATTTCAACAAACAATTAAGCTGTTAAGCTGTTTCACATCCATCCGAGGTAATAAGATACACCAAGTGGCAAGGGTGGTAGCTCACCTTTGGGGTCCTCCCTGTTGCCAAATATTTTGATGTTATATATTGTACATAAGATACATACATACCAAACATCTCACACTATATGAATACATCAACCCAATGCAACCTTTCCCGGTTGATGCTAAGACATAACAGAGAAACCAATAGACTAACTATAAAATATATTTATCCTCATACCACTCACTCACATACTTGTCTAAATATCAGAGATATAGGACCACACTTTTGTCCAAAACAACATAAGACCACAGACACATCCTGGACCAAATGCAACATGCCAATCTTTGCTCACTAAGCTAGAGATCTCCATAGATTAAAAATAGACACACTTTCGGTCGAAGAAAGATTGGCCAAGTAACGTCTTACCTATACTCAGTCGATAGCTGAGGGTTTCAGAGAGGGCTTTCAAACTCGTTACTCTATATATATTTATGATATTCCATTAAGATACATTTGTATATGCTCATGCAGGTTGACAATATATGTCAAAGTAATATCACAATGTTTACCACATGCAGTTTCCTTAATATAGTTTTTTATTGCCACATTCATTAATATTTCCATAAACTTGTAAATACTAATGAAAACAAGACATATCCAAAACTGGAAATAATACCTGCTCTATCAATTTGAAAGTAAATGGACCCAGATGGTGCAATCGGTTAATACCTGAGCAAATAATCCCACTGGAAATATTTAACACATGCCGTCAGGCACATGCGAGACAATTTACAACAATAATCTGATATATGAAGCCCCCAGCAAGGTGCATCAATTCATATAATTGAGAGACGAAAACAGAAGTAACTTTAACAAACTACGCCACTTCTGGTAATAGACGCGACTTTTGGTTTTGTATCACAGCTTATGGAAGTGATGTTAAACAGGAAGTGGACAGGATCCAACCTGTTTGGCACCCAAACAACACAATTAAAGAAAGCTAGTACTCCCTATATAAGGCTACCAGACACCTCCAGTTTTAGTCTTGATAAAGGCCCACTTATAGGGCCGAAATGCATTGACAAATACTGGTAAGCCTATTCCCAATACCATACCAAGGTGGTATAGATATTCTGCACTATTGTTACCTATTTTTACAGGATACATCAGGATTTCCACGATCAAATATCCCGGACCTCTAAGACACTCAAGGGATTCAAATTTGGACACATTGGGATAATCCACACACAGCAAGTTTTTATATATTTTTTACATCAATATTTATATTTCCATATTTTTTTAATTTCTGCACTCTTTTTGCATATTTTTGCACACGTTTTGCATACCTTTCCACTTTTTTGAGGCAATATCTTTTAATTTTTTTTACGTTTGTAGCAGTTTTATATATTTTTTGTAGAAGTTTACTTTTTACAGAAGTTTGCTTTTAGACACTTTGTGTATTTATAACTTTCTTCTATTACCTAAAGGCCAGTCCTTATAAGATGTACCTTACGACACAAACTTTGAGAGTCTTTATATACTCGACTAGGAATATGTCATAACGTTCATTTATTCTGCTATTACCATATTGTATCAATATTTGTTTTCAATACTGTTGTTTTTAGGACCGTTATTTTGTATTTTGTATCATTATCATTGTTTACACATGGATTCATGTTTTTAAACGTATATTGTATTTTTAATAATGTTGGATAGTTTTTAACCCAGTCACATTTCAATAAATATACTTCATTTTCGCCACCTTAGCCTTTGTTTAGGCACTCTTTACACTCCCTCCATTTGTTACAGCTCCATTCTGCCAACTTATGAAAAGTAATGACTTGTCAGTACAGTAATAGATTTTGGACACCCAGTCATCCCCCTCTTTATTACAACGTTTTATATAATCTGAAAATAGACATAACTTCACCTGTAGCCTTTTACTGATATTGTTGATAAATATGTTAAACAAAACAGGCCCTAGCACTGACTCTGAGGAACACTAGTTAAACCATGTGGTTTTTGGTCCTTTAAATTGCCTGTTTTTAAGTAAGACATAATTATTTCCTTTAAACGAGTTTCCATTCATTTCTATACTACTGAAACTAAACTGACAGACCTGTAGTTACCAGATACTTCCCAGCTTTTTATGGAGAAATAATAAATTAGCTATTTTCCAATCATCTGGAACAACTCTTGTCAATAGCAACTGATTTAATGTATCAGTCAACAGGGCAGCTAGCACAAAGTTCCATTAAACCCCTTATTATCTGGACTTTTTTTACTTTTGTTTTTGATAATGCGAAGACAAACTTGTAAAAATTAAACCTGTAAAAAGATTAGCACAAAGCATATTTCCATTTTTAGTAGCATCCATTAGACCTGTCTGCAATTTGCTTTTTCTTCTACCGTCCACTGTTTTGAGTTTATTCTTTTATATTCCTCCTTTAGTTGTTCTCATCTAAATGTTTTGTCCCCGTCTCTCATTGACTGTGTTTCCTTTTCTTCTGCATGAACTTCAGCTTTCCATTGTTATTTGCATATCATCACCTGACTGTATTCTTCTGTATTTTGTTTAAGCTATCTTTTGCTTTTGCAAAATA
Organism: Bombina bombina; assembly: GCF_027579735.1. Lineage (NCBI taxonomy): Eukaryota > Metazoa > Chordata > Amphibia > Anura > Bombinatoridae > Bombina > Bombina bombina. Next base: position 1,115,216,265 of record NC_069504.1, read on the forward strand.
TACTAATTCTATAGAAAACCATATTGATTGTTTTGTTTATGTCAGGGAGTAAAATTATATTTCAATACAGAGAACATAATGAATAACAACAATCAAATAACGTTCTTCACCTCCATATATACAAAAGAAACAGACTGAAGCAAAATTGATTCAAACTTAAAGTTCTTGTTTCAAAATTTACAAATTACTCCCTATATTTCCATATATAATAAAATTAAACCAAATAGTATGGTAAAAAATATCACGCAATACAAATGAAAAAAGGGGAAAAAAGCTTCATATTGTCACGCATGGAGGAGCAGGTTCAAGGGTGTTAAAAGGGGCCAGTGAGTGTGTTTCTTAGAGGAACTACTCCTTTTAGGCATGGCTACAAAGACAGACAAGGTAAGTTCATTGTACTGGAATATATAGAAAAATTAATACTGGACACAGGATTTGGAGCCTTGGCAGGAGCCAAAAGACAGTAGTAATGCCCACATTTATAGATACATACATATATATAGGAGGTAGGTTAAGTGCACTCATACTAACTGTATTCAAATGTCAGGGTGCTAAGAGGCAGGTAGATAGTAGATGTGGAACAAAGCACTCACTGGTCTTGAAATATATTCAAACTTGAGTTTTACTTGCAGTTAGCATATATATATATATATATATATATATATATATATAATACCATAAAGCCCTTTCCATTCAAACATCTTGTCATTAACTTTATACATTTTAACCATTAGTATAAATTCTTTGTTCATCAGTTTACCAACTTTATCTTACCAGTTGCCACTTGTAGTTTATGTTGCTCTTCAGGTTATTAACGTTTTGCTGGCTGACACACAAAGACCAGTTATTGACTGCTCCTATCATGCACATAGAGACCAGCAAATAAACGAGATGAGCTGCTCAAAAAGGAGTAATAACCTCTTTGGCCACTTGCATACAAGACAGTGTTTAATCTACTGTCAAACATATAGAACAGTGCGTAAAATCATCTTTTGAGAACATATAGAGCAGCGTAAACTCATTTCCAGCAGCATATAAACTAACCTCTGTAATTTAAGGGTCTTTCTGATCCCTAGGTGTAGTGGGAGTACATAATCCCTACATGCAGAAAAAATATGACCCAAGGTGCTGTCTGCAGGACAATAAGAAAAGAAACCTTAAACAATTGTTCCTTAAGTTTCAGAGACCAAGAGAGCTTTAAGTAATCTAGGCTAGTAATGTATTGAAATCTTTTTTAACATGTGCATGTGCTGTGCCTTTGCAATAAAACTCTATTTTAAGTGTGTCCATCATGGCATTAATGTCCTTAAAGGGCCATGATACCCAAATGTTGAAAAACTTGAAAGTGATGCAGTATAGCTGTAAAAAGCTCACTAGAAAATATCACCTGAATATCTCTTTGTAAAAGAGAAAGATATTTTACCTCAAAAATTCCTCAGTAGCCACATCCCATTGTAAAGGACTTCTAACTAGCAGCAAATCAGTATGTTTGTCCTGGGACAGCTAAGGGAGTGAACTTTCATACACACTCATCTTAGTTCCCTATTCAGTTTAAGGAAATTTACTATGAAATCTCATGAGAATTAATTGAAATCTCTTGAGATCACAGTAAAAGAGTTCATGACCTCAGCATTGTTGATGCTGATTGGCTGCTTTTCATTTCTTCATATGTTTTATTTTACCTGCAGCTGGGCAGCAGCGGAAGTATAACTTTTTACACAGAACTTATTCTGCTGAGCTGAGGAAATTGTGAGGTAAAATATCTTCTTTTTTTACATAGAGATGCTCTGGTGATATTTTCCTGTCAGCTTTTTACAGTTATACTGCATCAGTTTCAAGTGATTTTGCATATAAGTATTATGTCCCTTTAATGCTTTGTGTTAAGGTATTGGAATGAAAGGGTTAAGAACCAGAATAATAGAATGTGTTGAGTGACACAAGCAAAAAAGTGGTGGATAGGGCAAATTTAGCTTATAAGTAATTGAGCAATGGTCTTAAATCACCACATTTATAAATCTGGAGTTGATTTCCTTGCCTTGAGCATAGTTGTACAACAGCACCAATAAATGCTATGAAAACGTATTCTACTTACCAAAGTGTTAGGTAGTTAACAGTTTATTTCTGGTGACAGAAGACTAGTGTGTGCAAAGGTACTCAGAGAGGCACAATAGACCTTTTGCTATGTTTCCTGCTACAACACAGTAATTATGGACTGTGCAGTTAAAGGAACAGTCTAGTCAAAATTAAACTTTCATGATTCAGATAGAGCATGCCATTTTAAACAACTTTCTAATTTACTCCTATTATCAATTTTTCTTTGATCACTTGGTATCTTCATTTGAAAAAGCAAAAATGCAAGCATAGGAGCCGGCCCCATTTTTGGTTCAGATCATGGGCAGCACTTTCTGATTGGTGTCTAAATGTAGTCAACCAATCAGCAAGCGCTACCCAGGTGCTCAACCAAAAATGGGACGACTCCTAAGCTGACATTCAAATAAAGATACCAAGAGAACGAATAAAAATAATAATAATAATAATAGGAGTAAATTAGAAAGTCACTTAAAATTGCATGCGATATCTGAATCATGAAAGTTTAAATTTGACTAGACTATCCCTTTAATGTTAACAAAAGGTGCAAATGTACAGCAGTGGTAAAACAAAGAATGCAAGCCTTCCATACAAGTGGCTTCAACCTATCTCAGTCAGAAAGAGGATAAGTTGAGGATACACCTAAATTATCATAAAAAGAAAAGCCTTAAAAGCAGAGGGCTGCAAAATGTCAAATACCAGCAATAGACATCTAGAGACCAAAGTACAATTAATTATGATCATTGGGCTTAACTGGATCCATTAGCATTCTTTTCCACTCCTTATCTACCAGTGCCCCTATGGTAATCCCAACTCTTCCTTCCATCTCTCATGCCTATCAATGCCCCCTCAGTAATCCCTCACCCCCCAGGGGGCTGTACCTACCACTTTGGGAACCAATGATTTAAAGGGCCAGTAAAGATAAATTATTTCACAATGTGTATAAATGAAAGGTTGCTCTATAATCTGATATATATTATCTGCTTGTATGAGCCCTTCAAAGTGACCACAATCAATGCCCACCAGTCCATAGCAATAGCAAAGCTTTGCTAATTTAATTATTAATTATTGTTGTATTTATTTTTGTATGAAGTCAACCTCTCATTGACTGACTCAATGAAACACACGTTGCAACTGGAGCAACTTGTATGGCCTATGATTAGCTATACCAACCGTTGACAAGTTTATGAAAAAGCTTTACTGGAGAGATGGACTGTAGAGTTTGTGGTTAATTTGGGGCCTCTTAAACACTGAAATACATTGAATTCAGGGGTCATAAAAACATATAATAGATAGTGTGGCATGGCGTTTCTAATCTAATTACAACCTGAAATTAGTCATGTTTACTGTCCTTTTAATGACCCTTATAATTGATATAATTAAACCACATACCTCTTTTGATTATAATATTACTACAGAAAAAATGAGCTAATAGCCAGTGAAGAGAAGACCATCAATTCATAATCACTTTTATAATCACTTTATTCATTGTTTAAAATACATATGAAACAGATCAAAATTATATTTTAATATTTTATTTTATTTTTTTGAAAAATTATCACAAACTGTACACTTCATGACAATTAAGTTTGAGGTTTCTCTGTCACAGAATTCATCTGTAAAGACAAATGTTCACGCTTTCCAGGGCAGATATATTAAAATACTGAATTGCAATACAAGTTTTAAGGGATAGTGCAAAAAAACATTGACATATTTGATACAATAACTAAATATATATCATATACTTTCCATAGATCAAGTTTCACAAATGGCTGTTTCAGCGCATACAAAAAGCCAGATACACAATTTTGAAAAATCATTGTTTTTTTTTTTTTCGTTTTTTGGGGGTTATTTTTTAGAATAAAGAAGCTGGAGATATTGACGTTAACAATGCAAAGTATCAAATCACAAACTGCATTAAAAACTCACATTATTCTGAACACAATGAAAAAAAAAGAGTACAAAATGCTCAAGTATTTTTTTCAGTCACAGTCAGCCAAAAACATTAACACATATACTCAATGCATTTTATTCAATGCTTGTTTCACTTGGAAAGTCTTTCAAGTGTTTCTGATTCCATTCCTCACTCTTAGACTGTGGTATCAATAAAAAGAGCCCTACATATTTGTTTATCTTATAATGAGCACCTCCCAGTTAACCACCCCAGAGGAACATACATTACTAAACGGCAATAAACATACCAAAAAAAGGCTGGTAGATATTTGTTTATATTGCAGCAGTCTAAAATGACAAAATATTTATCAAACATAATGCTTTGGAGTGTATTTTTTTAAATAAATACAATACATAATTGATAAATATCTAATAATTTGTCTACCATAGAAAATATGTCTCTAACCTATACTATGTTCTTGATTTGAATGATCAACAATAGAAATATATTACACTCTTTGCAATATGTTATATGTTTATAAGGTTTATTATACTCACCTTGCATAACTATAGTAATTTTCTTTATTCTTTGGGGTTTATAGATTAAGCAGTGTCATATTGAACGTTAAAAATCTTTTTATTTTAGGCATTTTTGATGAAAACTCTGGTACAATACTTTGAAAGTGAATTGACCTAAATGAATACATAAGTCACATGTATTCATTTTGCTACATATCAAGATATTATGGCCCTTTGGCATCCCTGAGTATTGTATTTAGAATGAAATCACGTTAAGCAACATTCATCAGTTCATTCTAAATATGAAGTCATAAAGTAGTTGTGGAAAAATCTGATATATTTGCAAAAATCAGCTTTTGCCCATCTATGTATTATACATTGTCAGAGTGGCAATTTTGGTCACATTTAAATATAATACAATAACTTTTTTTCTTATAAATATAAAGTTACTAGATTTATGGAGGAATCCTTTGCTGTGCGCTAAATCCATTTGTTCAATATCTGCTATAAAGTACTAATTTCTTACCTAAATAATATAAATTTAGCCCCATTAAACTGCTGCGATAAACTTTTCTTTACACATTGAACAGATGCACTGTTATAACTACGTATCACAATATCGCTACACCAAAAAAAAAATAAAAAAAAATACACAATCTCTTTAACTCTTGGAAAAAAAATACATTACTACATTTGGGAGAAGAGGCAACTATTTACAAAATAACATAGTTTCATCAGAAATAATTTACTGTTGTTTCTTATCAAATGAGTTTTGCTCGGTACAGAACTGAGAAACTGAAAGCTTAGGTTTATCATTTGACGTACAACAGGGCTACATTAACCCTTTGGCTGCCAAAAAAGGCCTGTAATGCATTGAGGTTTCTTTGGCAGCCGACGTGTTCAATGGCACAGCTGAAAGGGAATTGAGGCACTGGTTTGATGAATGCAAAAGTTTCCCTTTACAGTGCAGCCATTATGGGCTGTCTGGTGATCTACATTGAGAAAACATTCAAGTCTTGTGTTCTTTAAGACTCTGCAAATTGCATTGCTAGTCTCAGAAATAGTTTGGCAGCAGAACATGCTCTTAGTTTATTTAACATCAATATGCTGATACTCAGCAAACCATAACATCCATTGTGGATGATTCTGAACACACTCAGTTTTGGCTTGCTGTACTCTACTCTGATGATGATATCCAATCATCAGGGGCTTTACTACATTCCAAAAATCCTAAAACAAAACTTAAATGGCTCTAAAAATATATTTCACTCTCCTTAGTTCTTCTCTTATATTCGACCCACTGCCTCCGAGGTAAATTGTCTATAATTTCAAACTCTAGAATCATTTGTGTACTATGTAATCCCACACACTGAGATCAGTTTTATTATCTGTACAACAGTTATAACCAGTGATCAATGATTATCAAAACTGAGGAGCATATCAGATTTTACTAACATCTCAGGGTTCCAGCTACCTTTAGAAGGCTATAGCTTAAATGACTTGCATTACATGCTCATTAACCTATGGAATCAACCCCTTGCTACAAAATATATTGAAACCTTCTCAGGCAGAAAAAGTGTTAAAATAATATTGACGTTTTTCTTTCATTTTAAATGGAGTATCTTTTGAAGAAGGACGCACATACACACCCAGACACATACATACATGCACAAAAACACACACATACACATGTTTATACACCCACCTACTAACTCAAATACACACACACACACCTACCCTAACATACATACTCACCCACATACCCCTGTTGAACGGGCATATATAGCATTACCCTAACTGACAGACATAAGACCAAATGTAAAAGGCAAGAAGTGTTAACTCATTGCCCCCTGTATTAGAAAGAGCTCACTTCAAAAACACAAATGATTTCTTGAATTCTCTTGCAGAATAAACTATTTTAATTATTAAACTATAGAGATTTTTTTTTTCTTAAACATAATGCTATATCTATTGTTTGGGTATGTATTTATGTCTTCATTATCAGACAGAAAAAACCTATTTGCATATTAAGTTTTACATATTGTTAGATATCACAAGTTGCATGTTAGGAAACATTCTTGGCATATTGACCACTGATTGCCATTTTTATTGCAGTTTAAATATCTAGCAGAATTTCTAGTTCGGAAGATCATGTTGAGCACACACTTGCTAACTAGTATTTACTCACATTGAGTGGTGCTTGGGTAAAAATGAAGTAGTTTAAACTAATATTAGCTTTTAGATGATAATTTCTCGATCCCAGAACTATCAAAGAAGATGCTTTCAGACAGCAACATATGTGCAAAAAATATCACCCTACACTGTGGACATATTTATTAAAGAGATAAAAGGTGAAAAATGTTTTTAGATACAGTTACTGTTAATTGGGAAAATAAATGACTGACATAAACACGCTTATGCAATACCTGCAAAATTAGGTAGAACTATAATTAATGTCAGGTGGTTTTGTATCTATGTTTATTTTTAGAATTTGAAAATGTTTTTCCAACTGTAGTGTGTTCAATGTTACATTGAGTTTCTAACCATTTAGCCCTTTGGGTGCTAAGCAAGGCAGAAACATACATCTCAACTTTCTTGAAGGCAGCAGTTTAAAGAAAAATGTATTGATAGAGAATATTTCTTCATTGTTAGTCTCAGTGTAGCCTGTAATAAGTCTACAATGTCATCTGGGATTGTTTTCAAAGATCTATGAGAAACTGGAATTTTAAAGACAATACTTATGTTTCTTTATACTTAAGTTGTTGCTTCAATTTTAATTCAGAGAGGGAAGATTCTATTCATGTAAAAAATCCATCTGGGCTGCACTTCAGTTTGACAGATGTGTTGACTTAGACTTAAAGTTACCTAAATCATTTTGAACAATGTATTTTCACCATAACAGATTACATCATTTTTGCAGATTTTAGGTTTAGTCTGGGTGTTTTGAGTTGCAAACATTTTTCTGTTAGCTTTACCTTCTAACCTTTCTACCCAGGCATTTTTTTCACTGGATGATTTTTTTTTAAAATTATAACTAAATAAACTAAAATATTAACAGTATATGTAAACACACTTTGAACGATCAATGCTTTATGTGGATAAATGGAATTAAAAGGAACGTGAAAGTCAAAACTGAATTCTTATGACTCAAATTGAGAGTGCACTTCTTTTAAAAAAACAAATAACTTTCAATCTTTCTATAATCTAATTGTCTTAATTCCCTGGATAGCCAATGGTGAAACTTAATATGGAAGCATACTGAGGTAGGCGCAGTAGCGTTCAAGCGTCTATACGGAAGCAGTTTTAAAACAATGTTATACATAGGGCTAGATGAGAATATATTAGTGCTATTGTGTGTTAGGATCAGCCAACCAAGTACTGGAGCTATTCATGTAGTTCTGTGTTATAATATTAATAATAATGTTTGCGTCAGGTCTTAAAAAATGATCCATTTTACAGAGGTTATTTGGATTATGCTCAAACACAACACTTAACTCACCACAAAACATTATAGCCGCATTAAGATGCTCTGATTACAATTTTTAACCAAATGTGGGTTATTCTTGGTAGAAGACCGAGTGCAAGAAACAGCACTGAGCAGTACCATTTGTGCTCCACTTGTAATCTAGTTTGTAGTGTTTAAGACACATGCAAGCTCATGATTTTACCTCTTATTGCAAGGAGCTCAGTTTCAACAAAGGATACCAAGAGAATTAAGTCAATTTGATAACAGAAGTAGAGTTAAATGTTATTTTTTATGCAGCATTAATATCGGCCTGGTAACATTATGCATTCATTTAACAGATACCATGAAGATCCAGACACACACATACATCATTATCTGTTTACTAGATCTTCACATGTAAACGTCTTCTGTTACAAGAGGAATGCTGCTATTATTATTAATCAAAGCAATAAAGAAAATTGTCAGATATTCAGCTTGTAGGAGTGGGCAGCCACACAAAAACTACTGGACTGTTACTTTGTGGCCCCAAGGAATAATGCACTTATCATTTAAAAGGCAGCTTTGCATTATGGTGGAAGCAATGCATAAACCTAATATCTCAAATCCACGTCCCTTTAAATCAATGGCAATAAAATGACATTTTTATTCAGTATAAAGACTATAATTATTCAATTAAAAGACCTGCTGTTTTGCATTTGCTTAGTGCACTGCTTAGGATGTTTAATCCATTTACTGTAAGGGCTGATTGATTCATCCTAGGTGCAATACCATCTCTGGGCTGCTTAGGGGATGGCAAATCAATAGTGTTGAAAGAATTGCAAGACATTTAGATAAGTAAGTTCAATGTATTTTTGTTCACAACAATAATGTACAGTAGTTTAGGAACTCTGTTGGGCAACTATGAGATGTTTATGCACACTTTATATAATTCAAAATTGATTCATTTAGAATCTGCCTCCAACACTGGCATAAAATAAACCTTTAGTCTAATTAGATTTTTTTGTGAGTTAAGGAGATGGCTATAAACTAATACTATCAGGGACTGTGGTACCCAATTCCATACCAGGATTTGATGATATCCTATATGCATAGTAACTGGTAACAGGTTAGCTAATGAAGGTTTGTAATGAAGCCATTTGTGATCTAAGCTGTGTGTGGGTGTATATTTGACTAGGGAGTAAGTTCAGAAGGGGGGGGGCAGTGTTTTGTTTACGCTGCTGCAGTTGCACAAATGTTTTTTTTTGTTTTTTTTTGGGGGGGGGGAGTCATGAACTCAGATATTTCTCAGCCTTTGTCATTTGTCTTTAGTAATTATGGAGCATTGGGATTTCTTACATGTGGACTGGGCAGACAATAATCTATATATATAAAGCTTTTTCTCTGGATACTGAGAAACATTCAGTGAAGCAAAAATAAGGAAAGGAGAACTTCATCAAAAGCTGATTAATTATTAGTGATGAGAGGCTTCAGTGATTATTTAGGTTGTTATAGTTTCCTGACAAGATCAATTCACGGTGTGTGCAATTAACCTTTTCTACTATGTGGTGTTCATTTAACATTCCCCCTAGAGATGAAGAATATTGCAAGAAAACAGCAAGAATCAAACATATTTCTTAAAGGGACATGGAGGTCAATGCTTTGACATGTAAATTCTCGGCATTGGATTGAGGGTTACTTTGCAATGTAATATGCTATAAAAGGAAATGCAATTCAACATTTTTCTTTCATGATTCAGATAGTACATAGAATTTTAAACAACTTTCCATTGTACTTCTATTATCATATTTTCTTTGTTTTCTGTTTATCCTTTGTTGAAAAGCGGGAAGCTAAGTTCAGGAGTGTGCACGTATCTTTAGCACTATATGGCAGCAATTGGGCTACATTGGTATACAATAGCAAGTGCTTCAGTTGTGCATGCTACCTATCTAGATAATAACAAGAGAATGAAGCAAATTTGATAATAGAAATACATTGGAAGCTTTTTTTAAATTGTATGCTCTGTTTGAATCATAAAAGAAAACATTTTGGTTTCATGTCCCTTTAAAAAATATGCTGTTTTTAGCCTTTCTAAATGCTATATTGGTGACAAGTAGACCCAGTGTGGGCACTGATTGGCAGGCATGCTCTGTACACCAAGAGACTGTTCTAAAATTGGCACCACGCGTGTGATTAAAAAACACAGCACCCATTTATAAATTCCCCAATGGGCTAGATTCCTACATACTCATTATGCTACCAATGGTCACATTCAGGTGACATCATATTTAAAATTCATTTAAATGACACGAAATCCTATTTTTTCTTTCATGATTTAAAAAGAGCGTGCAATTTGAATCAACTTTCTAATGTACTTAATTCTCTAGCTGTTGATTGGTGGCTGCACATAGATGCCTCATGTGATTGGCTCCCCCATGTGTATTGCTATTTCTTCAACAAAGAATATCTGAATAACAAAGCAAATTAAATAATAGAAGTAAATTAGAATGTTGTTTAAAATTGTATTCTCTATCTAAATCATGAAATAATTTTTTTGTTTGTCATGTCCCTTTAAGGCTCATTTAACCTATCTTCTCTAGCCTATCACTACTGGGCATCCTTTCAACAACAATTAATACAACCAATACCGTTCGCAAACCAGGATTTGTAAATATGTGTAAATGTTAAAATGTCACTTCTGTTTTATTATGTTAAATTAGTATCACTGGATAGAATGGCATTTGCTGCCAGTGATCTTGCAGATGCAAAAAAGAGTTGACGGTGGGCATTCGAGGATGTTTTGGGGTATACTAAGGTTTTTTTTACCTAAATAGTGACTCAGCATTTGGGATTTAGTAAGATGTTATTGTCTTGTTAAATATATTATTTTATCTCTGATCTTTTTCCTTTCTTTCAAAACTATGGGTATTAATATGGAGTTGACCCTTCTTTGTGACTATTACAGCAACAACTCTTCTGAGGTTGCTTTTCACAAGTTTTTGGAGTGTGTCTGTTGTGGTTTGTGCACTATGGTCAGGCACTGATGTTGGATCCTCCACACCAAACTCTTTAAACCAAATCTTCATGGACCTTTGTGCACTGGGTCACAGTCATGTTGGAACAGTAAAGAGCATTCTCCAAAGGGTTGCCACAAAGTTGGAAGCACTCAACTGTCTAAAATGTCTTTGTATTCTATAGTATTATGATGACCCTTTAATGGAACTCAGGGGTCCAGCCCAAACCCTGAATAACAGGGACAGAACATTATCCCTCATTCATCAAACTTTACAGTAGGCACTATGCATTATAGTAGATAGTATTCTCCTGGCATCTGCCAAATCCAGATTCTTCCATCAGACTACCAGTTGTGGTGGGCTTTACACCACTCTAGCCAATGCTTGGCATTGTTCATGTTGATGTGTACAGCTGCTCGCCCATTGAAACCCAGTTTATGAAGCTCCCAACTCACAGTTCTTGTGCTGATTTTTCTTCCAGAGGTAGGGTCCAATTTAACAAAGGCTAGAAAGACAGGGTTTACTTTTGTTCACTTGTCCACCCGAAATTGCAGAAAGCAGGCAGTAATATGCTGCCAGTATTTATCATTACACACGCGTCTGCTTGTGCAATGCCGCTCCCTGCTCATGCTTGCCCAATGGCGCATGAGTAGGGGCTGTCAATAACCCTGGGCGAATGCTACACACTTCATTATTCTGCCGTGTGTTTGTGTGGTCTACCACTTTTTTGTTGGGTTGTTGATGCTCATAAGCATTTACACTTCCTAATAACAGCACTTACAGTTGACCAAGGCTGATAAAGTACAGCAGTAATTTTACAAACTAACTAGTGGCAAAGGTGTTATCCTATGACAGTGCCACTTTTAAAGTCACTGAACTCTTCAGTATGACCCATTGTACATGTGCTGGATTTATTGCACCTGTTAGCAATGGTTGTAGCTAAAACACTTGAACTGCTTGGCATTGTTCATGTTGCTCGCCCATAGAAACCCAGTTTATGAAGCTCCCAACACACAGTTCTTGTGCTGATTTTGCTTCCAGAGGTAGGGCCACATGTTAGCAATGGGTGTGGCTAAAACGCCTGAATGTAATAATTAGTAGAGTTGTCCATATACTTTTGGTCATACAGTGTATGTTAGAATGGTTTAAAGAGGATGTCACTTATATTTGTGTTATATATATATATTATGTTTTATTTATTTATTTATTTATTTATTTATTTATTTATTTATTGTCATTTTAATTGTTTTGGTATCCTTGACAGTGGAAAATTGTCTATGCTGCAGGAACTTTAATGGTTGTAACATAGATTTAAAGGGAGCTGATCTCACCTCTGGCCAAACTTATGAGGGTCAGGTACAAATCTCTTTAAATGTCACCAATTTTGAGCTGCAAAGTTGCTGCAAGTTTTTCAGTTTGATTATTATTTTTACAAATACATTTTATGACTCTGCATACAGATATATTATTTTTTAAATGTTTAGCAAAATGGAACTGCATAATTGTATTAAAACATCTCTGCAGAAACAACAGACTGTAATACATACCTAACTGAATTATAAAATTGTCAGAAAAGATAATCACTTTAATGAGGCAAGATTGTCAGATGTGTACCTAAGGTTAGCTATATATAACCCCTGCCCTAGAGCAGTGCATCAAAATCATTCATCTTGTGATATAAACAAGACAAAGGGAGCAAGATGGGAAAGAATAGCAGATATGCTCTATTTGTCTGTCTTCTGTCTATCTATCTATGTATATATTATCTATCTATCTATTTATTTATATATCTATATATCATCTATCTATCTATCTATTTATATATCATCTATCTATCTATATATCTATCTATATATCATCTATCTATTTGCCTATCATTATTCTATATATGTCTGTCTTCTGTCTATCATCTATCTATCTGTCTGCCTATCTTTCTGTATGTCTTCTGTCTATCTATCTATCTATTTATCTATCTATCTATCTATCTATCATCTATCTGTCTGTCTGTCTATCTATCTGTCTGTCTGTCTTCTATCTATATATCTATCTATATATCTAAATATCTGTCTGTCTTTATGTTTGTCTGTCTGCTATCTATCTATCTATCTATCTATCATCTATATATCTATTTTTCATATATCTATTTGTCTGTCTGTCTGTTTTCTATCTATCTATCTATCAATCAATCAATCAATCTATCTATCTATCTATCTATCTATCTATCTAGCTATCATCAAGCTAGCTATCATTTATCAATCTATCTATCTATCTATATCTATCTATCTATCTATCTATCTATCTATCTATCTATATGTCTGTCAGTGTAAAAATGTTTAAAGAAATTCCAGCATTTTATTTGAAAGAAATGCCTAAATTTCAAAGCATGCTCTTTTAATTAAAAAATAAAATAAAAAGATTAAATAGCTGTTGTTAAAAGGGCGTTATAATGTCTAAAGCATAAGAGCAGGTAATTTTTCCATTAAAGATCCTAGCACACTTTGGGCCCATGATGAATCTGTGGACAGGCAAGGTTCTTGACTTTGGAATCTGTCCTCCCACCTTTGCGGTTAGTTCTGTAATCCTCTGCCTTGCACCTGCTCTTGCGCAACACAACCCTGCTCTTGCGCAACACAACCCTGCTCTTGCGCAACACAACCCTGCTCTTGCGCAACTAGTCTGTCAATCACCCCAAACTGAGAGGTTCATGGTGTTTTAAATCCACCAGATCAGAGGAGGCAGAGAGGGTGAGCAGGAGCGGTCATGTGTATACCTATATTTACACAGGGATATCAGGCAAGAGTGCTAGCTATGATCTCTTTGCTTCTAGTAATTTAATGACCTCTGCTTCTTACATTGTGCAAAACAGACGCATCCGCTGCGTACTACAGTGAGCCCCTAGTTTTTATATCTGCCAAAACACGGTTTTAAAGATAATAAATTTAAAAAGACAAAAAAGGGCAAAAAAAGGAAATGCTCAGTGTTAGAACATTTTATCACTAAACTGTTGCTTGCATTTTAATGCAAAGAGATAAAAAACACATAGTAAAAGCCAATGCCAAAGCAGCAATGCACTACTGGGAGCTAGCCAAAAACATCTGTTGAGCCAATGACAAGATACAAATGTGTGTAGCCACAATTCAGCAGCTAGCTCCCAGTAAAGCATCACTGTTCCGGATTCTACCTAGGTATAGTTTCAACAGAGATAACCAAGAGAAATAAGCTAATTTTTTATTTAATGATTCAGATAGAGTATGCAATTTTAAGCAACTATCTAATTTACTCCTATTATCAATTTTTCTTCCTTCCCTTGGTATCTTTATTTGAAAAGCAGGATGAAATCTTAAGAGCCGGACCATTTTTGGTTCAGCACCCTGGGAATTGGTACATTTAGCCACTAATCAGCAAGCACTACCCAGGTGCTTAACTAAAAATGGTCTGGCTCCTAAACTTAAATTCCTGCATTTCAAATACAGAAAACAAGAGAACGATGAAAAATTGATAGGAGAAAATTAGAAAGTTGCTAAAAATGTCATGCTCTATCTGAATCATGAAAGAAAAAAATGTGGGTTTCATATCCCTTTAATAAAAGTATAATGTATCCATTTCCGACTAAACTGTAATACGGAAAGAAAATATTCTATTTTTTTATCCCATATGTAATCTTTAACTAAAAGTAATTTTTAAGTTAATATTAAAAATTAAATGTACATTAAATGACTAATATGTACACACAAATTGTCCTTTTTTAATGGCACTATTGTATTATTTGTTGCCTATTCTGTAGTATTGAGTAATCAGTAACTATTGTGCAATACATCTTTACTCATTGTATACAAAACAATGTATGTGCAGTGCACCATGATATGTTAAAACACAGATCATTGTAAATATGCCATTATGGGTTAGTGATGACAGACAGCATTGGATAATACTGCTTACATGTATATGATTAATGGTAATATACAATAACCTTTTAACAGAAAATAGGTGAAATAAATAATTATTACTATAATTTCACTACACACAAACACACACATTGTGCTTTGTTACCTCCATTAATGGTAAAATTAGTCCACACAAATAATTTTAGCAACATTTTGTATTGGTTAAAAGATCCACGTTAAGTGAATGCGGCTTATAACAGTCTTGTAATATTGCTGCAACAAATTATATTAAGGTTTCAACACACACAATACAAACACTCAACATACCACAACAACAGTCAGATAAAGTGTCTTGGGCAAGACATCTGTATTTACATTCATATCCTCAGATTGGCCAATATATTTTGCTCAGTAAAAATAAATATTTTTGTTTAATCTTCTCAAACTATTACTATTTTATTTTTGTTTCTTTGTATATTTTTACACGTGCAAATACACTGTGGTCAAAGGTGCAAAGTGTGAGGCAAATTGAATTAAAGGGCTAGTCTACTCTATTTTTTTTATTGTTTAAAAAGATAGATAATCCCTTTATTACCTTTCCCCCAGTTTTGAACATCCAACATGGTTATACTAATATACATTTTACCTCTGTGATTACCTTATTTCTAAGCCTTTTCTTACAGCCCCCTGATCAAATGGCTATTTATTTATTTTCTATTGACTAGCATTTTAGCCGATTAGTGATGTGTCTTGAACAACTCTACGGGAGAGAGCACAATTGTATCTATATTACACACATGGATTAGCAGTCTATTGTTGTGAGAAGCTTATAAAAAAGCATGTGATAAGAGGCTGTCTGTAGGGACTTAGAAACAGGCAGAAATGTTGAGGTTTAAATGTATATAAAGATAACAATGTTGGTTGTGCAAAGCTGGAGAATGGGTAGTAAAGGAGTTATCTATTTTTTAAACAATAATAATTATGGTGTAGACTGTCCCTTGAACCAACAAATATTGTACAAGCTTAAAGAAGACACAAAAATGCACTATTGCTTCATATAAATTTGGGTTTAACCTCTGCAGTTGGCGGTAAACTTAACTTCTTTCAAAAAGTAAATTGGTTTAATACAATTTGAAATATTTTAAATATACATTTAAAAAAATGATTTACTTATAGATATTAATAAATATTATTTTTTAACTAACATGGTACAAACATACTGTGCTAATACTAAATACCATATTTCTGTACATAAAGAGTCATAGTACTCAAAAAAAAATTATGTCATCCATAGGAAACATTAAACACATAAACATCATGAAAGATACAGTCAAGTTTATAGAACTACCCTTTAAAGACAAGCCATCACTTGAAGCCTCCAGGTTAACAGATCCACTTGTTTCTGATTATAATTAAAAACAGAAGTAATAGTTGAGGTGGCCGCAGGAATCTTCTAGAAGGTGATTTAAATAATTATTTAATAATACTAGCACATAACAATCTAGTAGAATAATTTTATTTAAAACTGTGACTGTTCGTTTAATATGTGTTTCTTCTCAAAAAAATGTTATGTAAAAGTTATTTAATTAAAACCTACCCAGCTACAGCAGGTGTACTTCCTATCAGTTACATCAGGTGTACTTCCTACACAGTTACATCAGGTGTATTTCCTACACAGTTACATCAGGTGTACTTCCTATCAGTTACATCCGGTGTATTTCCTATCAGTTACATCCGGTGTACTTCCTATCAGTTACATCCGGTGTACATCCTATCAGTTACATCAGGTGTACTTCCTACACAGGTACATCAGGTGTATTTCCTATCAGTTGCATCAGGTGTACTTCCTATCAGTTACATCAGGTGTACTTCCTACACAGTTACATCAGGTGTACTTCCAACACAGTTACATCAGGTGTACTTTCTATCAGTTACATCAGGTGTACTTTCTATCAGTTACATCAGGTGTATTTCCTACACAGTTACATCAGGTGTATTTCCTACACAGTTACATCGGGTGTATTTCCTACACAGTTACATCAGGTGTACTTCCTACACAGTTACATCAGGTGTACTTCCTACACAGTTACATCAGGTGTATTTCCTACACAGTTACATCAGGTGTATTTCCTACACAGTTACATCAGGTGTTCTTCCTACACAGTTACATCAGGTGTACTTCCTATCAGTTACATCAGGTGTACTTCCTATCAGTTACATCAGGTGTACTTCCTACACAGTTACATCAGGTGTACTTCCTACACAGTTACATCAGGTGTGCTTCCTAAACAGTTACATCAGGTGTACTTCCTAAACAGTTACATCACGTGTACTTCCTATCAGTTACATCAGGTATACTTCCTAAACAGTTACATCAGGTGTACTACCTACACAGCTATATTAGGTGTACTTCCTACACAGTTACATAAGGTGTACTTCCTATCAGTTACATCAGGTGTACTTCCTATCAGTTACATCAGGTCTACTTCCTACTCAGCTACATCAGGTGTATGTCCTACACAGTTACATCAGGTGTACTTCCTACAAAGTTACACCAGGTGTACTTCCTATCAGTTACATCAGGTGTACTTCCTATCAGTTACATCAGGTGTACTTCCTACACAGTTACATCAGGTGTACTTCCTACACAGTTATATCAGGTGTACTTCCTATCAGTTACATCAGGTGTACTTCCTACACAGTTACATCAGGTGTACTTCCTATCAGTTATATCAGGCATACTTCCTACACAGTTACATCAGGTGTACTTCCTAAACAGTTACATCCGGTGTACTTCCTATCAGTTACATCAGGTGTACTTCCAATCAGTTACATCAGGTGTACTTCCTACACAGTTACATCAGGTGTACTTCCTACACAGTTACATCAGGTGTACTTCCTATCAGTTACATCAGGTGTACTTCCTAAACAGTTACATCAGGTGTACTACCTACACAGCTATATTAGGTGTACTTCCTACACAGTTACATCAGGTGTACTTCCTACATAGTTACATCAGGTGTACTTCCTATCAGTTACATCAGGTGTACTTTCTACTCAGCTATATCAGGTGTACTTCCTAAACAGTTACATCAGGTGTACTTCTTAAACAGTTACATCAGGTGTACCTCCTATCAGTTACATCAGGTGTACTTCCTACACAGTTACATAAGGTGTACTTCCTACACAGTTACAGCAGGTGTACGTCCTATCAGTTAAACCAGGTGTACTTCCTACACATCTACATCAGGTGTACTTCCTACACAGCTATATCAGGTGTAATTCCTACACAGTTACATCAGGTGTACTTCCTAAACAGTTACATCAGGTGTGCTTCCTAAACAGTTACATCAGGTGTGCTTCCTAAACAGTTACATCAGGTGTACTTCCTAAACAGTTACATCAGCTGTGCTTCCTAAACAGTTACATCAGGTGTACTTCCTATCAGTTACATCAAGTGTACTTCCAATCAGTTACATCAAGTGTGCTTCCTACACAGTAACATCAGATGTATTTCCTATCAGTTACATCAAGTGCACTTCCTAAACAGTTACATCAGGTGTACTTCCTATCAGTTACATCAGGTGTACTTCCTACACATCTATATTAGTTGTACTTCCTACACCGCTATATTAGTTGTACTTCCTACACAGCAATATTAGTTGTACTTCTTACACAGTTACATCAGGTGTACATCCTATGCAGCTATATTATATGTACTTCCTACATAGCTATATTAGTTGTACTTCCTACACAGCTATATTAGTTGTACTTCCTACACAGCTATATTAGTTGTACTTCCTACACAGCTATATTAGGTGTACTTCTTACACAGCTATATTAGTTGTACTTCCTACACAGCTGTATTAGGTATACTTCCTACACAGCTATATTAGGTGTACTTCCTACACAGCTATATTAGTTGTACTTCCTACACATCTACATCAGGTGTACTTCCTACACAGCTATATTAAGTGTACTTCCTACACAGCTATATTAGGTCTTCTTCTTGCACAGCTGTATTAGATGTACTTCCTACACAGCTATATTAGTTGTACTTCCTACACAGCTATATTAATTGTACTTCTTACACAGTTACATCAGGTGCACTTCCTACACAACTGCATCAGGTGTACTTTCTACTAATGCTATTTTGCTTAAGTTAATTGGTTGATAATAACTTTCAGTAATGCTCATTGTACTTCAAAGTCTGCAAAAATTAGTAAGAAGGGCACATTGATAATGGAATGTTAGCTTAAGTGTAACATTTATTTATATTCTTATTTATTCTGGAAAAAAAATTGTCAACATGTTTGAATGCTCATATGGATGACAGAACATTTAAGTACAGTGTCCCTTTAAGAACCATAATGTGAAGGGACAGTGCACAACAACTTTAATTACAATCAGTGAAATGACCGATGCTTCTCAAAGGGACTCTGAACCCAAAATAATAATTTTGTTATTCAGATAGATCATGCAATTTTAAGCAACTTTCTAATTTACTCCTATTATCAATTTTCTTCATTCTCTTGCTATCTTTATTTGAAAAAAAAGACATCTAAGTTTTTTTTTTTTGGTTCAGAACTCTGGCCAGCACTTTTTTATTGGTGGATATCTAAAGTTACATTCTTGCATTACAAATAAAGATACCAAGAGAATGAAGAAAATTTGATAATAGGGGTAAATCAGAATGTTGCTTAAAAATGCATGCACTATCTGAATCACAAATGAAAAAAAAAATGAGTTTAGTGTCCCTTTAAATTGTGTAAAGTAGGCTCATATGAGCAAGCCATTTGATGACTAATATATTTAGCCCATAATAGGTTTAAGCTTTATGAAATCTGCATTTGACACTTCCAATTCTCATAATTGGAGAATCCACTGTTTTTATCCTTAAAGTGAATGTAAACTTTCACGAATGAGTGCCTGTTTTTTAAAAATAATATTAAAATCATGGGCGCTTTTTAGCGGTTTTGTTAAAATATTTGCCTTTTCTTCTTGCAAGCCGGAGCAGCGATCCGGCTTCTTCCAATCACGGCTTCCCCCCCAGAGCAAACAATGCCTGAGGCCAGATGCAGGAAGACAGATTTGTCATTGCTGACATAAGAAGAGACAAGCTGACAGCGGGGAAATCTCTGCTCCGGCTTGCAAGACGAAAAAGTAGTAACTATTTAACAAAACCGCTAAAATGTAAACTTTTCATGAATGAAAGTGCCCCTGTTTATTGATATTATTCTTAAAAACCGGGCACTCATTCGTGAAAGTTTACCTTCACTTTAAATTACAGGAAAATCAGGGAAATATATAATGAAAGTATATCTCAAATTGTTTTACTGTACAAAACATTACTGTCCCTTCAAACATATACAGACCTGGTTGTACCTGCACAGTGAACACTCAGGACAGTGGAATTTTGTACTTCATATAAATGCTAACATCATTAGCGTGCCCAATTTTAGTAAACTGCATCAGCGGCAAGTTTTTTACTCACATTGTCCACTTGATTTTTAGTGCATTTAATTCTAAGCAGTGATTTGATAGAATTGGTCCTTGGCCATATTTAGTGAAAAAAATGAAATGATGAATTACATTTTGTAACTCCCGCATTTAAAAAAAATATTTTTCTGTTCAATTATATAAAAAACTTTGGGCCAGATTATAAGTTGAGCGGTATTTAACGCTGTCGCTTGCAATTTAACTCTGCAAGAAGTACGATTTTTGAGCGCATCGGATGCGCTTGTATTACAAGTTAAAAGTTTAAAAAAATGTTTTCGCTTGCGCTCTTACCCGATGCAGGCAAAAAGCCGAAGTTAGTATATTGCTTTTGCGTTAATGTATTCCCCCATAGAAGTCACCTTACTTGTGCGCAATCCCGATCGCATATTCTCAAGTGCCCATTCAAATGGCCTTCACAATTCAGAATATGTTTTATTTATTTGTGGATACATATTTCTACATATATCTGATGGTATTTTGGTACAAGATATATATACACACACACATATATATATATATATATATATATATATATATATATATATATATATATATATATATATATATATATATATATATATATATATATATATATATATATATATATATCATTATATATAGGTATAGATATATACAGAAATATATAAAAAAATATATTTTGAAATACTTAGAATATATTTCCCTATGTGCAGAACTTTGGAATGTGAAATATTTACAATACATACATAGTTAAACATTTTATTAAATATGAAGTTTGCATACATATGCTTTTACATGTTTTTATCTACTTGTCAGCAAATGCCCCAATGCACATATATGTATGTCTATATTTGTATATATATATATATATATATATATATATATATATATATATATATATATATATATATATATATATATATATATATATATATATATATATATTTGTCTCTAAATATATATATACTGTACTAATACCAAAGTACACACATATAAACAGGCAATATTTAGTGCTCTACTTGTAATCTGGCCCTTTGTATTTTGTACTTATAAGTATTAATTGTTTTGTGTTTTTTTGCACTTCCAGTGTACTTAAATTACGGTTTACGCTGCGCATCTTTAATATGATTTATTCCTGTGTAATTTAAATACAATTTTAATTTTCTGATAAAATGCGATTTTTGGTGAATCATTTTGTTTTTTTGCACTGCATTGTATACATCTCCTGACCAAACCAAAATACAGTATTAGCCCCTTAGGGAGACACCCTGTTTTCAGGGTAAAAATTGGCTTTTTATAATTCCCCCAGGGAAATTGAAGGCTGGCGAGCATTCTTATAAAACTTTATAGAACCAGGCCATATTTGTCTGAAATAGAACCTGCAGCAGAGATTAAATATAAGGGGGAGGGATGAAATTTGCACAACCAGGTGTCAAATAGGCAACTTTTATCCAATGAATTACCCCCTTGGCTGCTAGAAAAGCTGTCATTTATATCTACATATTTTACATCTACCATTAACAACAATCTCCTGCCTATAAATAATAGAAAACCCTGGTTCACTGTGCAGGGAACACTCAGCTTTGTATTCTAATGTTCATCTGCTGTGCACCAATACCTGATAACAAGGAAGCGAGCAGATGTGTGTCATAGCAACAGGATACAGACTAATTGCTTCATTCAGCAACATTGTGAAAGGTGAAGGGACTAATTCATTCCTCAAAAGTGCCAGCAAATCAGAAGGTCAACACCTGCTAAAAATAACATAAAGAAAATACACTATGTATACCCTCTTATGCTGCAGTCAGAGAGTATCATTGCACTAGCGAGGAACACACTTCATATTTTTGCAACACACATAAAAATTCCAATTAAACACTGAATGTAGAGGATGAAAATATAAGACATGTTCTTTGTATAGCACTGTAAGATACAGGTGGTATTATATGCTTATTTATGGTCTCAGGGCCATGTTAGCTAATTTGTGCCAATGGTTAAGGCACTGTGGTGCTCAAAAGTGCATTTATGCTTAATGGAGCAGTTAATTTTATATATTCAACCTGTGGTGGTAGGAACCACAAGCTGTATTCACCTTGCATAAACTAAGAGGGCTCATCTTAATAATCAGTTGAGAAGGTGTTAGCTAATTAACTATTTTATCATCAATAAATTACCCCAAAGGCACCGACAATCTTTAAACCCTGAAAATTAATTTGAGAATTTATATAAAATGTGTTTGAGCTCATCTTCTATATTTAGGTAGCATATTTATCTGATAAAATCACGTGTTGATAATCTCCCTATTATTTTCTGTTGATTCTCCCCAAACTTGAACCTGTCGATTATAGGTTCTTTGGACCAGGAACATACTCTTGTATCTAAAATCACTGTATTTGCCAGTGATTTGTAAATACATAATAATATTTATTATTGGGTGATCAGTACATGTGTTTATATAAAGTTTACAGTTGCTATTCTTGGCAAGTTTAGCATTTTTTCTTGTGAGGCTTATTACAAGTACCATTTATTTGGTTAATAATAGGAACTATTCCTTATCTGCTGATACTAATCAATTAAGTCTTCAGGACAAAAAGATGTATAAATAATGCAATTATTATTAGTTGAACTAGTACCAAATATACTATTGTATATCCTAGATGACTCAAGTATAGTTATATAGATCCATTTAGTTTAAACACAGCTATTTTGAATAATAATATACATGCAAGGTGAAAGTCTATTGGTAAGTTTGGTTTTGTGGTCATATCCTTAGAAAGTGAGATCTTGCAAATCATAAAACTGTTAACTCTCCATAGTTAAGAGAATTTCAGCCCATGAATGTTAATACTGTTTAAGCATTAATGCAGTTTTTAACATAACACTGCCATAACCAATGTATAACTACCATAAATGATTAATACATACAGTATATTAAATGTAATCCAGATAACTTTTTAGTTACACATTTAATTTAGCACCATTAATTTAATTATTTTCTCTAACTTGCTCAATATGTTGGTAGTATGTTACATTTTAAATCTTGATCATTCTAAATTAGGGTCACAAAGCAAACAACTAAGTTCAATAGTTGCATACAAAAGAACGTGTAAACATTGTTGCTAAAATAACACAAACCATTATTTAATAAATCTAATTAGTAGCTCATTTTCGATTAAATATATTTGTTTGTATAGTTGATGACAATGTTACATTATTCAACAAAATGATAGCAAATGAAATGCACCTATGTGTACACTTACAACTATATTCTTTTCCTGCAGAGAAAAATATAACTAAATCCTTCAATAAAAAATTACAAATAATAGCAAAACTTGAAAAAGTCAACAATACTGCTATATACATGGAACATTAAGCTGCCTGCTAACTACATATATAGCACGCCACACGTGTACATTGCCTTCATTTTGCTGACTAACATTACATGGCTGTTTATACTAAATTTCACAAATATTTTGCTTTAGACAACAATGTCTGTTACATTAAATTTAATTTAAAAAAATAAACAGATAACATTTACAATATTCTGCAAGTTTTAAGCATATGTGCCATGATTTAAAAATGTGCAATTTTATCTGATCTTTTTCATTCTGCATACGGTTTTCCTGCTAAATCAATACATTACAAAATAGGTACACTTTTGAACTTTCAAAAAGATAATGTGTTTGCGTTTCAATTTCTTATTTAGCCCCTCAATTTTTATGAAAACTTACACACTATATAAAGAAACATTGTTTCTGAAGGCAAATAGGAACCATAAAGCCCATCAAGCTTTTCCACATTCCTTTCTTAATTATGAATAATTAATATATTCTTAAGCAATCTTGTATCCTAGGCATTGTTGAGTTCCCTTACACATATGTTTCTGAAGAATGTCCAATTACGGTATATATATATATATATATATATATATATATATATATATATATATATATATATATATATAATTTTTTATTTTTTGGATGGAAATAAACACAAGCAACACATCAACTTTGCTCAGAAACGTGTCTCCTATCATGTAATTGTCTGTGGATGTATAATACTATACATATTTGTAACTCCTGAGCAGCACATGATTGACAAATCAAGCTTTTCAGAGTGACAGATGTCATGTAACAATTATGTAATCCTCACACTTCTTATGTAGGACTCAACTGTAAACCCCCTCTGCTGTTGGTGCTTCCAGCAGTTTTAGAAACCCATTTACTGATGGTATTTAAAGAGATGATTATTGTAACATTGCACAATGAATTCATTGCTTAGGGGTTGCTGTGTATAATGGCTCCTTTTTCAGGGGCACATCTGCTGTTTGCATGGACGACCATGACAGTAGAATATAAAAACCCATACTGTGAAGCCTACGGTGTAAGAGGCGGTTTAGGAGATGAACAGGATCCTTGGCTATCGAAGCTGGTAGCACGGCCTGGCTGCTGGAAACAAAAAGAAAATATCTGGTGAAATGTTCACACAATTCTGATAATACAAAGATATTCAACATTAAAGGGACATAAAGAAAATACATACACACTCCTGAGCTTACTTTCCTGCTTTATAACAAAGGATAACAAGAAAACAAAACAAAAATGACAATAGAAGTAAATTAGAATGTTTTCTAACATTGTATGTTCTATCTGAATAATTTAAGACTATATTATGCCCCTTTAAAGGTAGCTCCAGTGCAGCGATGCACTACACAGAGCTAAGTGAATATATGTGATTAGCCAATGACTAGAGGCATATGTGTGTATCCACCAATTACCCGCTAATTCCCAGAAGTGCATTGCTTCCCTGAGTCTACCTAGCTATGCTTTTCGACAGAGGATAATAAGCGAACAAAGTAAATTTGATTACAGAAACGTTTCTTAAAATTGCTTGCTCTATCTGATTCTGAACCATGACATTTTAAAGGGATAGTGTACTTTTAAAAATTCTACCCTTTCATTTGTTCCCAATAAGATTCCCAGTTGGAGGGAGGAGAGATAATAATAAAATGTTCATTTTCAATTTTTCTATTTAAGTATTGGGCTTCGGTACACAAACAAGTATAAGATAATAGAGCATGTGTGAGTATAGAAAGTGATTAAAGGAGTTATAGGTTTCCCTTCAAGATTAGCCCATTTTAGGACTAGATTACAAGTGGAGCACTGGCTGTTGTGCGCAGGCAATATCAGGTTTATCGCCCGCATCAGAAGTAGAGCACGTATTAAAAGTTGAAAGTAAAATCGATCACTTGAGCGCAGTTGAATTTAACGCACATAGGGATAGTGCGATTTTAGAGCTCTTGTTAATTGTTACGCAAGACAAAAAAGTGTTACAGTGTCCAAAATACATTTAAAAGAACACTCATAATAAAACTAGCTAATAAAAATTTGCATTAAAAGTTATAAGGGCTCAAAGATATGAGGGCAGGTGTTAGAAGAAAAGGTTGCAAAGGACCTTAAAGGGACACTGAATCCAAATTTTTTTCTCTTTTCGTGATTCAGATAGAGCATGACATTTTAAGCAAATTTCTATTTTAATTCTCTTGGTATCTTTATTTGACATGTAAGAATGTAAGTTTAGATGCCGGCCCAGTTTTGGGTTGTTCTTGCTGATTGGTGGATAAATTCATCTACCAATAAAAAAGTGCTGTCCAGAGTTCTGAACAAATAAAAAAGCTTAGATGCCTTCTTTTTCAAATAATGATAGCAAGAGAACAAAGAAAAATTGATAATAGGAGTAAATTAGAAAGTTGCTTAAAATTGTATGTTCTATCTGAATCACAAAAGAAAAAATGTGGGTTCAGTGTCCCTTTAACCTAGATATATATACAGTATATATGTATGTCTAAATATGTATATGTATGTATGTGTATATATATATATATATATATATATATATATATATATATATATATATATATATGTTTATATATGTGTGTGTGCACATTGGAGCTATTTGCAGTGAAGTAGAGGAAAACATGCACAATCATATTTATCTAATATTCATATTCAATAACGTTTTTGTGTATTTACTCTGAATATTTAATATATTCCTGTATATATATCTGTATATTTCTATACCTATATATAATCAAATACATATAATATATATATATATATATATCCAAAATACCATCAGATATATGTAGAAATATGTATTTATGAATAAACATAACATATTCTGCTATGTAAAGAACATTGGAATGTGAAATATTAATATTTTCATGTCAGGTTAGCGCACTTGAGAAAATGTAATCAGGTTTGCGCGTGAATAAATTTAAATTTATTTTTTTACAAGGGTTAAAATAGGGCAATTTATTTAAATTGAAAGGGCTATAATATGTGTGTGTGTATATATATATGTGTGTGTGTGCATGTATATATATATATGTGTGTGTGTGTGTATGTATATATATATATATGTGTGTGTGTGCATGTATATATATATATATGTGTGTGTGTGTATGTATATATATATATATATATATATATAATTATATATATATACATTCTTTTATTTAATTTTAATTTTTTACAATGTTTTTTTTTACTATTATGAATGTAAATATATTATATTTCAATGTTCTTCACTTAGAAGATGTGTTCTTAGAAAATGTTTGTTGTATTTTTAAATATATATTTGTATTTATATCTGTACATATCTATAGCTGTATATATTCACATATAGATATATAGGTATAGATATATATTTTTCAAATAATTCTTTAAATATAAATAAATATTTAAAAAGGAAAAGAAAATGTTCTTCTATGTGAAGAACATTGGAATGGGAAATATTTATAACTACTTTCGGCATTAGTTGGTCTTATGCAGTGTGGGGTTAGTGTTCGAGCGATAAGTGTTATTTTTTATTTATTTATTTATTTTTGCTCCATGAAGTCTATGAAAAAAATGAACGCAGTCATGATATCCGGAATCCTGAAGTTAGCGCGCATCTAACTTTTTATTTTCAACTTGTAATACGCACACTAACCCGACAGCAAGTTTATTATCTCACATATTCATATGACATTTTTTTTAATTTATTATACAAACTGGTGCCTCACAAAAACTGTTATGTACAAAGTATAGCAAATATGTTTTGAGTTTTACCTCTACCAATGAATGCCAATGGGTTATTGGTTTTCTTGGGTATGCCAACATTTCATTCCAATGATCCCTTCCAAGGCCTTCTGCTTCCACTCCAGTCCGGCACACCCCAATCACCTCATTGTGTCCGACCCTATAAGTTGGTGAAGCCAAGAAACACAACATTAAATAAAGTCTGAATTGTGACTCCTATTAATGTATTTTTATTGGAAAAGTCAAAGAGAAAAATAATAACAGGAATATCTCGGGTTAAGATGTCTTCTGTTATCTAATTTACTTAGTTTTATTGGTATCTTTTGTTGAAAAGCATACCTAGGTAGGATCACATTTAGACACCAATTACCAAGCGCTACCGAGGTGAGGCCGGCACCTAAGCTTACATTCTTGCTTTTTCAAAGAAAGATAACCAAGAGAATGAAGAAAATATGATAATAGGAGTAAATTAGAAATTTGTTTAAATTACTGCTCTATATGAATCATGAACGTATAATATTAACTAGACTATTCCTTTAACAGCATTAGTTTATCATAACCTTTATTTTTTTTATTATTTTTTTTATCCTCTCAGTAAAATAGTAAGACCAACATCCATTATTTGGACACATTTCCACAGTGCAATTTCTTCTGAGAAAAAAACCCCTGCATATTTCAAATACTGTCAAAAGTAATATGCTATTCCAAATGCTACTAGGATGACAAAACACATCCTTGAATGTCAGAGGTGTCCTAAAGACATTAAAAAAGACTTAATGGATGTAAATGGGGAGGGCTATAGCAATACCTTCATTTAAACATAGGATGACACCTAAAATTCAGGGATAAAGTTGATCTTGTAAAAGCAATATATTCTTCTGTGATTTGTCGCCCAATCAGATTCTACTCATAGGGAAGCATTGGCAGCCAGGAGGGCAATCCCATCACATTTTAGTAAAGTTCTCATGCTAGCAAGCTAAAGTGTTTTATGGGCCTGGAGTGGCTCTTTAATGGAAATGAGAGCTTTCTCTCTGTTTGGTACAATGAATCAGTAGGAGGATTAAAGGAGAAAAAATAATGTTCTTAGTTTTGATATGTTGATGATGTCTTAATTTTTTTATTGTTTAGGGTTTGTAAATTTTTTTGACAAAAAATTAAGCTTTGAAAAGCAAATTTATGGCTAGATTACGAGTTGTGCGTTAGGCTAAAAAAGCAGCGTTAAGAGGTCCTAACGCTGCTTTTTTACGCCCCCTGCTATTACGTCACCGCACACTTATTTGGCCTTACCGCAAAATGACTTACGTAAACTTCATAAAGTCTTTTTTTCTATGGGACTTCCATAGCGCCAGTATTAGGAGTCTGTCCTGAGAGACCAAAAAGTGAGCGGTACACCCTACCCTGTCAAGAGTCCTAACGCATTTAAAAGTCAGTATTTAAGAGTTTTATGGTACAACGCCGTAACATAAAACTCATAACTAAAGTGCTAAAAAGTACACTAACACCCATAAACTACCTATAAACCACTAAACCGAGGCCCTCCCGCATCGCAAACACTATAATAAATTTTTTAACCCCTAATCTGCCACTCCGGACACCGACGCCACCTACATTATATTTATGAAACCCTAATCTGTTGCCCCCAACTTCGCCGACACCTACATAATATTTATTAACCCCTAATCTGCCACCCCCAATGTCGCCGCCACCTACCTACACTTATTAACCCCTAATCTGCCACCCTCAACTTTGCCACCACTATAATAAACATATTAACCCCTAAACCGCCGCACTCCCGCCTTGCAAACATTAGTTAAATATTATTAACCCCTAATCTGCCGTCCCTAGCATCGACGCCACCTACCTATATTTAAAATTCCTATCATTAACTACATTATTCCTATTTAAAACTAAATACTTACCTATAAAATAAACCCTAAGATAGCTACAATATAACTAATAGTTACATTGTATCTAGCTTAGGTTTTTTTTTTATTTTACAGGCAAGTTTGTATTTATTTTAACTAGGTACAATAGTTATTAAATAGTTATTAACAATTTAATAACTACCTAGCTAAAATAAATACAAAAGTACCTGTAAAATAAAACCTAACCTAAGTTACAATAATACCTAACACTACACTATAATTAAATAAATTAACTAAATTAAATCAATTAAATCAATTAAATTAAATAAGCTAAAATACAAAAAACAAACAAACACTAAAATACAGAAAATAATAAACAAATTACAAGATATTTAAACTAATTACACCTAATTTAATAGCCCTATGAAAAAAAAGCCCCCCAAAATAAAAAAAAAACCCTAGCCTAAACTAAACTACCAATAGCCCTTAAAAGGGCCTTTTGTGGGGCATTGCCCCAAAGTAATCAGCTCTTTTGCCTGAAAAAAAATATCTGTCTGCTGCCTTTGACACAGTTGACCATCCCCTTCTCCTACGGACTCTCAGCTCCTTTGGGCTCTCTGACACCGCCCTTTCCTGGATCCACTCTTATCTCTCTAATAGGTCCTTTTCTGTCTACTTTGCTGGTGGCAACTCCTCTCCATTGCCTCTGTCTGTTGGAGTGCTGAAACTACTAAACAGCTAATCCACTCTCTGGTAATCTCCCGACTTGACTACTGTAATAACCTACTAACTGGCCTCCCTCTCTCCCGCCTCTCCCCTCTTCAATCCATCCTAAATGCCTCTGCTAGGCTAATCCACCTCTCCCGACGCTCTGTATCTGCTGCACCTCTCTGCGAGTCCCTTCACTGGCTACCCATCCACAGCAGAATTAAATTCAAAATTCTCATCCTAACCTACAAAGCCCTTACCAATGTAGCCCCCCCCCTACCTGTCCTCACTCATCAAGAAATATACTCCAGCCCGCCCCCTAAGATCCAACAATGACCTGCTCCTTGCATCTTCTACCATCACCTCCTCCCATGCCAGGCTACAGGACTTCTCTCGTGCAGCACCAACCATCTGGAATGCACTTCCCAGAGCTGTTAGACTTTCCCCTAACCTTTCCTCCTTTAAATGCTCCCTAAAGACCTTTCTGTTCATGGAAGCCTATCTCTAAATCAGTATAAAATTCTACCTGCCTAACTGCTGCCCCATCTAACTCCACACTAACATCATTCTCACCTTTGCAGTCCCCACCTCCTGTTTCTCACCCTCCTACCATCTAGATTGTAAGTTCCCACGGGAACAGGGCCCTCAATTCCCCCTGTATTTGTTTTGTTAAACTTTGGTGTCTTCTATATTGTATTGTACTGTACTTTTATCTTTGTACCCATGGACAGCGCTGCGGAATCTGTTGGCGCTTTATAAAGAATAATAATAATAATACAAACAACCTCCCCAACAGTAAAACCAACCACCCACACAACCAACCCCCCAAATAAAATAGTATCTAAAAAAACTAAGCTCCCCATTGCCCTGAAAAGGGCATTTGGATGGGCATTGCCCTTAAAAGGGCAGTTAGCTCTTTTGCAAGCCCAAAGTCCCTAACCTAAAAATAAAACCCAACCAATACACCATTAAAAAAACACCAACCCCCTGAAGATCAACTTACCGGGAGAAGTCTTCATCCAAGCCGGGCCAAAGTCCTCAACGAAGCGGGGAGAAGTCTTCATCCAAGCCGGGCGAAGTGGTCCTCCAGACGGACAAAAGTCTTCATCCAGATGGCATCTTCTATCTTCATCCATCCGACGTGGAGCGGGTCCATCTTCAAGACATCTGGCGCTGAGCATCCTCTTTAATCGACGTCTTCTTACTAAATGACGGTTCCTTTAAGTGACGTCATCCAAGATGGCGTCCCTTAGATTCCGATTGGCTGATAGAATTCTATCAGCCAATCGGAATTAAGGTAGAAAAAATCCTATTGGCTGATGCAATCAGCCAATAGGATTGAGCTTGCATTCTATTGGCTGTTCCAATCAGCCAATAGAATGCAAGCTCAATCCTATTGGCTGTTTGGATCAGCCAATAGGATTGAACTTCAATCCTATTGGCTGATTGCATCAGCCAATATGATTTTTTCTACCTTAATTCTGATTGGCTGATAGAATTCTATGTAATTAGTTTAAATATCTTGTAATTTGCTTATTATTTTCTGTAATTTAGTGTTTGTTTTTTTGTACTTTAGCTAATTTAATTTAATTGATTTAATTGTTGTTAATTTAGTTAATGTATTTAATTATAGTGTAGTGTTAGGTTTTAGTGTAACTTAGGTTAGGTTTTATTTTACAGGTAAATGTGTATTTACTTTAGCTAGGTAGTTATTAAATAGTTAATAACTATTTAATAACTATTCTACCTAGTTAAAATAAATACAAACTTGCCTTTAAAATAAAAATAAACCCTAAACTAGCTACAATGTAACTATTAGTTATATTGTAGCTAGCTTAGGGTTTATTTTACAGGTAAGTATTTAGTTTTAAATAGGAATAATGTAGTTAATGCTAGGAATTTCATTTAGACTTATTTAAATTATATTTAAGTTAGGGGGTGTTAGGGTTAGACTTAGATTTAGGGGTTAATAACTTTAATATAGTGGCGGTGACGTTGGGGGCGGCAGATTAGGGGTTAATAAGTGTAGGTAGGTGGTGGCGACATTGGGGGTGGCAGATTAGGGTTTAATAAATATAATGTAGGTTGCAGCGACATTGGGGGTGGCAGATTAGGGGTTAATAAATATAATGTAGGTGTGGTGGCGATGTTGGGGGCAGCAGATTAGGGGTTAATAAGTGTAAGATTAGGGGTGTTTAGATTCAGGGTTCATGTTAGGGTGCTAGGTGTAGACATAACTTTTGTTTCCCCTTAGGAATCAATGGGGTTGCGTTAAGGAGCTTTACGCTGTTTTTTTGCAGGTGTTAGACTTTTTTTTTAGCCGGCTCTCCCGTTGATTACTATGGGGAAATCGTGCACGAGCACGTACGACCAGCTCACCGCTGACTTAAGCAGCACTGGTATTGGAGTGCAGTAATGAGCAAAATGTTGCTCAACGTTCACTTCTTGTCTTAACGACGGGTTTCTGAAAACCCGTAATACCAGCGCTGTAGGTAAGTGAGCGGTGAGGGAAAACTGCTCGTTATCACCGCATAGCCTCTAATGCAAAACTCGTAATCTAGGTGTAACTTTGATTATTAAATAAGAATAATAAGAAAAAACAATTGCAGCATTAAATAATCAAATTACATATTGTAACTATAAAATAGATACATTTTAATGCTCACTTAATACTGATATGGACTAAGAACAACCACATATTACTCTCAAAAACACAACATTGTGTGACACTATCCTGGATAAAGTTAAGGGACATTAAACTAAAAATATCAATGAAATAAAAAGATAAAAGGGAATTGTAAAAGATCTACACAAATAGTAAATCTTTTCAAAACAATTTAAACTGGCATTTTGTTGTGTTGTCTTTGCAATCCTGAGACACACCCCTTGAAAAGCTTTACGGATGTTGCTTATCTTAGTTCCTTCGTTGTGGACAATTTCAGACAGATAACAATGAAATCTTGCACATATCAACCGATCACTGAGCAGTATGTAGTGGTGTCAGGGTTTTGCATTCCACAGAATACACTCCCCAGTCTCTCCAGAGGAATTGAAAACACTACAATTTTAATAGGCAAAACAAATAATGAAAAATGAAATATATATATATATATATATATATATATATATATATATATATATCCCTTCATGTGTAGATATGTAAGCAGTATGTAGTGACTCCATTATGTAAGGGTAAGGGTTAATTTTCCATGTATAAAGATTCTGTTACCTTGGCAACCACTATAAACACAGTGTGACAGCATCTTCCTGATTTTTGGCAGTTTCTATGTATTTATAAGGCAATCTGCATAAGCATCTATCTTTTAAATCTTCATTATGTGTTTGTATCAGAACAAAAAAAATCTTAAAATTAATTGAGAAGAAAATCCTCCAAGAACATCTTTTTTAAAATAAAAAAAATAAATGGATATATAAATATTTATATTACAGAAGATAATTTTGAAATATAAGAAATCACAAGAGGATCAAATTTCATTGACAATAGACATAAGAAACTCAGCACAGGCAATTAATGATGACCACTGATAGGAACACATTAAATATGTCCTTGAGATAATGTAAAGAGGGGCTATGTTTGTCCATTCTAGACTATAAAGTGCCAAATTACAAGTGGAGCGCTAAATTATCATGAATTTGCCTGTTGACGGGTGCGCAATAATTGATTAACTATTAAAAGTGGCTGGTTATTGCTACTGTGAGCTTTCGGTAATAATTAGCACTTATAAAATTAACCAGAGATAAGATCTCTGGTTAATTTTATAAATGTTACCCAAATGGCCCCAAAATACTGTCTAGCGTATTTTATTAAAAAATAAAGATAGCAGCATCATTATTTAAAAAAAAAAAAAAAATGCACTAGGCATTATTTTGGGGCTAAAGTTGGTGGGAGTGGGGTATTAGAAAAAAAACGGCACTGAAAAGTGCCTTTGCATTGCGGTCAATGAGAACTGTGTGTTCTCTATGAATGTATATGTATATGCTTATATACTGTGTATATATATATATATATATATATATATATAATTTCTGCCATCGCTGCGCTACTTACCTCCTTTGCTGTGCTAAGCTCTCTTGAGTGCAATGCTTCCCAGCAATGCAAACGCGAGGTCGCGTTCACATTGCTGTGAACTTGTAATACCATCACACATTAGCGTGCACTGGTATTACACAGTGGGGCGCAAATATTGCTTATATTTAGCGCTCCACTTGGAATCTGGCCCATAATGTGATGTTGTAACCATTTCACACTCATAGTAATATAATTTCATGATATAAATATATGCAATGGTATCCAGGTAGCATTGACAGATGTGCAAGATTCAATGGAACAGTCCAGCATTTCAGATGGTTTTGCAATAAAATCTATAAATACACTTAAATGTCTATTTGTTAAGCTTAATTTTAATGGCCCTTTACACATATGGCTGGTCCTAAAAAGAAGAAACATTACACCTGTACTATTTGTAATATCCCAATTACGCTATTCTGTGGGATATAACAATAAAAATCACTCTCTTATGTGATACTGGCAGCCTCAGAAGGTGTTTACTAATTTGTGCGTTTTATGTGTAACTACTACGGTAAAATCATTGTTCTGTGTTTTTCTATTTCTGGGCTACTGGCAGTCAAAAGGGGGTCAGACCACTGATGTGTGTGTTACTGGCAGTCAAAAGGGTAAAGTAATTAATTTGTATCTTACTGACAGCAAAAGGGATAAAATCACTGCTCATTTAAAAATATGCACTATATGGCCAAAAATATGTGGACATCTGACCATTACATCTATATGAGCCTGTTGGATATTCCATTCCAATGAACATAAATATAAAGTCACCCTCCCCCGTTTGCAGCTATAACAGCCCCATGTCTTCTGTCAGATTGAAATAGGAAAGGGCCTTCCCCAAACTGTTGCCACAAAGTTCAAAGTACCTAATTGTCTAAAATGCCTTTGTATCCTGTAGCTTTAAGATGGCCCTTCGCTGGAACTGAAGGGCCTAGCCCAAACCTTGAACCCCCCCCCCCGATATTATTGTACCTCCTCTCCTCCACCAAACTTTACAGTACTCCACTAAACTTTAATGAACAATGCATTCCGGTAGGTAGTGTTCTCCTGGTATCTGCCATACTCAGATTCTTCCATCAGACTACCAGATAGTGAAGCATGATTCATCACTCCATAGAACAGGTTTCCACTGCTGCTCCAGTTGTGGTGGGCTTTACAGCACTCTAGCCAATGCTTGTCATTGCTCATGTTGATGTGTACAGCTGCTTGACCATGGAAACCCAGTTCATGAAGCTCCCAACACACAATTCTTGTGCTGATGTTGCTTCCAGACGTAGGGTCAAATTTAACAAAGTCGTGATGGACAGCATTTGCTTCCATGCACTTGTCAGCACGGAATCACAGAAACCTGACAATAATATGCTCCCTGCTTGTGCAATGCCACCTCCTGCTCATGCTAGTCCAATGGTGGGCGAGTAGGGGCTGTCATTCACACCGGGTTAATGGGTCTGGTAGGTAGTGTTCTCCTGGTATCTGAGAGACTTTTTCCATCAGACTGCTAAATAGTGAAATGTGTGTGACAAAAGGAACACATTTCCACTGCTCCATAGTCAAGTGGTGAGGAATTTTACACCAACACCAAGTCAAAGCTTGGCATTGTGCATGTTGATGTGATGCCTGAGTACAGCTGCTCGGCCATGGAAACCCATTTCATGAAGCTCCTGACGCAAAGATCTTGTGCTGAATTTGGTTCCAGAATCAGTTTGGGGCTCTAATTTCAGTGAGACAACAAATAATAGCTGATTTTTACATGCTATGCGCTTCTGCACTCAGCAACCCTGTGAGTTTGCGGGGTTTACCACGTCTGGGCTGGGCTCCTAATGCTGCTATATAATTCCACTTTACAATAATAGCACTTACAGTTGACTCAGGCAGATCTAGTAGGGCAGATATGTTATGTACTGACTTGTGTCATATTTAAAATCCCTAAGCTCTTCAGTACAACCCATTTTATTGCCAATATTGGTCTAAGAAGATTTCATGGCTATGTGCTGGATTTTATGTACCTGTTAGCAACTGGTGTGGCTTAAGCACCTGGACTCGATAATTATTAGGAGTGTCCACATACTTTTGACCATATAGTGTATGTCAGATTCATGTGGGGCCTCAAGTAGAGCTTTGAAAACGGGCCATTGTATGACCCACCAACCACCTATCACTTAGAGGTTATCCAGCATTTTTGTGGCATATAATTGGTAATGCAATGTTTGGTCCAGGGCATAGGGGGAGGATTCCATTCCTGGAATTTTACTTCTTATATGTAAGCACCTCTTAATGTCACTCATTTGTCAATGCCCCACTAATTCTGAAATGAATAAGTGGCTTATGTATACAACAGACATCTCTCTCTGTATGTTACCACTAATTATGTTGGGGTTTGGATGCACATACATGTAACTGGCTGCCTACCACATAACTGCCTGCCAAAAGGATTAACATTTTTATCAAACTGATCTGGTTGTGCAGCTTATATTTTTTACTTTGAAATGTTTCATGGGTAGGGAGCAGTGCGCATGGAATAAAACAGCTGGGCAGTGACATTTAGGGAAATTGCTTCTTCTTTCTTGTTGGAAACATCAAAGCAGTTTTTGATTGAAATAAAAAAAGCACTAATTAGTGGCCTTTATTAAAGAAAGGCTACTCCTTCAACTGTGCCTCTCAGGTTGGCTTGACCTGGAGAATATGACTTTTTCTATTCTACAGACCTGACAAGTTAAGTAGTGAATGCAGTTATTAAGATTATACTGAATGTGAAGCTTAAGCATCATTCTAAAGCAATACTAACATTCTCTCATTTTCATTTTCTTTTGTAGAGAATGTCATTTTTGTGTTACTTGCCCTAGGTGACTCTGATTAAAAGGACAGTAAACACCTGATAACTAAAAAAAATGTATGCAGTCTCCTGATAGATAAACATATCAGTAGATAATCTATATTACTAGAACATATTAATAGTAATACCTTGTTTGCTGAAATGTATTTTCAATGGTTGAACTCCACCCGCCATATGCAAATTAGGTATATGTAGCAGGGTTAGGCTTGTAAATCCTGTCATGTGCTCATTTCAAGAACTGACTTGTGGAAAAGAGGGCATACTATGACAGTTTAAAGTCACCAGACTCTTCAGCGTGAATCCTTAGTGGCGGTTCTAGACAAATACTGGGGGGGCCAAGGTGGGGCCAGTGTTTAATCAGGGGGGCACAATAAAAAACGGAAACAAATGATATATATATATATATCTATATATATATATATACTACACACATACATACATACATGCTTTGACTAGACAGCGTTTCAGGGACAGGGAAGCAGATAAATAGCCTTGATCTTGTCCGGTATTTTTCAGTCAGCTCAGTGGCCAGGGGCTCAGGGGGGGCCAGGGACATTTCTACAGGGGCACTGGCCCCTGTGGGCCCCTGTGTAGAACCGCCCCTAAGAGTGAATCATTGTACAGCCAATGTTTGTCTATGGATATTTCATGGTTAGAGCCTGGATCTTATGCAGCTATTAGCAATGGGTGTGGCTAAAATCTGAATTCAATAACTAGTAGGAGTGTCCACATACTTTTGACCATATAGTATATTTCTAAGAATATATAAGTTCAGGTAAATATATATATAGGGGCCTATCTATTAATGTGCGAGCGAACATGATCTGATATTGCGGATCATGTCCACTGCACATTGATAAATGCCGACAGCATACACTGGTGGTGCAATGCCGCCCCCTGCAGATTGGTGGCCAATCAGCCGGTAGCAGGGGGTGTCAATCAACTGATCGTATTTGATTGGGTTGATTTCTGGCGATGTCTGTCCGCCACTTCAGAGCAGGCGGACAGGTTATGGAGCAGCGGAGCTTGATAAATATACCCCACAGTTTATAAATTGAAAGTGTGATTTGAAATATATGCTTATTTTTGTTGGACTAGGAAACAATTTTCTTTATTAACATACGAAATAAGCATATGCAAAAACTGCAGTATTAAAAACACTATGCAAACTGTCAGGATATTGTAGGAAAAACAGCCAAAAATAGTCAAAGCTGATGAATTACGTAAGTGTTAAATATCTGTCAAAACTTGTGTTAAAATTATTTTATAATGGACTGCAGTACAAATGGCAAAATATCTCAAATGCAAAGCATCTAATGGGTAGAAGTGGGTAAATGAAAAAGAAAAAAAAAAAGAAAACCTCACAAACAAATGTAGGTTATAATTGATTCATATCTGAAAACCAACCAAAAAAAAAATAGATCCAATTTGCATGGCTTGAAAAAGACCACTAAAAAAAGCTCCCCAAAATAACTGATCAATGGAACCTTTATGTTAATCAAGAAAATTAACCTAACCCAGGACCTCAAAACGATCTCCTAGGTAGCCCATAACCTCTCTCTAAAATTGTTAATTCACATTCAAAATAAACACACACTTCCTTTCTGGAACCTCACAGCTTTCCCCCAACATGCTAAATCTGCTTCCAGACTGTACCATTGTCATCCTGTTCATTGGATGTCATTTAGAAAGAGATAGTTTTTCTGAGAATATTTCATACGGATCATAGAAATATAAATATATATATATATAAATATATATATATATATATATATATATATATATATATATATATATATACAGGGAGTGCAGAATTATTAGGCAAGTTGTATTTTTGAGGATTAATTTTATTATTGAACAACAACCATGTTCTCAATGAACCCAAAAAACTCATTAATATCAAAGCTGAATATTTTTGGAAGTAGTTTTTAGTTTGTTTTTAGTTTTAGCTATTTTAGGGGGATATCTGTGTGTGCAGGTGACTATTACTGTGCATAATTATTAGGCAACTTAACAAAAAACAAATATATACCCATTTCAATTATTTATTTTTACCAGTGAAACCAATATAACATCTCAACATTCACAAATATACATTTCTGACATTCAAAAACAAAACAAAAACAAATCAGTGACCAATATAGCCACCTTTCTTTGCAAGGACACTCAAAAGCCTGCCATCCATGGATTCTGTCAGTGTTTTGATCTGTTCACCATCAACATTGCGTGCAGCAGCAACCACAGCCTCCCAGACACTGTTCAGAGAGGTGTACTGTTTTCCCTCCTTGTAAATCTCACATTTGATGATGGACCACAGGTTCTCAATGGGGTTCAGATCAGGTGAACAAGGAGGCCATGTCATTAGATTTTCTTCTTTTATACCCTTTCTTGCCAGCCACGCTGTGGAGTACTTGGACGCGTGTGATGGAGCATTGTCCTGCATGAAAATAATGTTTTTCTTGAAGGATGCAGACTTCTTCCTGTACCACTACTTGAAGAAGGTGTCTTCCAGAAACTGGCAGTAGGATTGGGAGTTGAGCTTGACTCCATCCTCAACCCGAAAAGGCCCCACAAGCTCATCTTTGATGATACCAGCCCAAACCAGTACTCCACCTCCACCTTGCTGGCGTCTGAGTCGGACTGGAGCTCTCTGCCCTTTACCAATCCAGCCACGGGCCCATCCATCTGGCCCATCAAGACTCACTCTCATTTCATCAGTCCATAAAACCTTAGAAAAATCAGTCTTGAGATATTTCTTGGCCCAGTCTTGACGTTTCAGCTTGTGTGTCTTGTTCAGTGGTGGTCATCTTTCAGCCTTTCTTACCTTGGCCATGTCTCTGAGTATTGCACACCTTGTGCTTTTGGGCACTCCAGTGATGTTGCAGCTCTGAAATATGGCCAAACTGGTGGCAAGTGGCATCTTGGCAGCTGCACGCTTGACTTTTCTCAGTTCATGGGCAGTTATTTTGCGCCTTGGTTTTTCCACACGCTTCTTGCGACGCTGTTGACTATTTTGAATGAAACGCTTGATTGTTCGATGATCACGATTCAGAAGCTTTGCAATTTTAAGAGTGATGCATCCCTCTGCAAGATATCTCACTATTTTTTACTTTTCTGAGCCTGTCAAGTCCTTCTTTTGACCCATTTTGCCAAAGGAAAGGAAGTTGCCTAATAATTATGCACACCTGATATAGGGTGTTGATGTCATTAGACCACACCCCTTCTCATTACAGAGATGCACATCACCTAATATGCTTAATTGGTAGTAGGCTTTCGAGCCTATACAGCTTGGAGTAAGACAACATGCATAAAGAGGATGATGTGGTCAAAATACTAATTTGCCTAATAATTCTGCACTCCCTGTATATATATATATATATATATATATATATATATATATATATATATATATATATATATATATATATATATATATATATATATATATATATATATATATATATATGTGTGTGTGTGTGTCTTGTGCATTCCTTGTGAATTTGAATTTGTAAAGAAAACACAAATATTTTTTTTGTTTTCTCAAAATAAATATCTAAATGAATGCTCTAATTTAAATAAAACAAACAAATGCTGCCACAATTTGTCAGTTTTTATTTGTTTCCTTTAAATTAGCTTTAAAGGGTTAAATACTTAGCTCTAGCGAGCTGGAGAGCCACGCTAATCCCGACCCTTCTTCACAGAACCCCAGACTGAGCTAATAGAAGAAGGTCCTTTAGTGCAGGCTTTGGGATCCGCCGCGATAAGCCTCCTATTAGGTCGGCACGGGATAGGTGAAGAAGGGTCAGGATTAGCGCGGTTCTCCAGCGCGCTAGACGTAAGTGTAAGGCTACAGGTGAACATTTTCATCCTTAGCAAAGGAACATTTACAACTAATTTGTTTAGTTTTAAATGACACGATAACCCAATAGTGCAGCAGATAAATATTTGGAAACTATTTTTTCTGAATATTTGTCCTGAAAAATTCATTCAAAACTATTTTTTGCAGCTGTACATGTGTGTGTGTGTGTGTGTATATATGTGTGTGTGTATATATATATGTGTATGTGTATATATATATATATATTAAAGCACATGGACAACATAGATTCTTACCTATCATAATCCATAACTGCTATAGAGAGACTAACTTGGTCCATATTTTCCGGTGGGATGTCAAAAATAATAGCCTCATTATAAATAGGATTTAATGTATTCTTTTTTGTTGTTGTTTTCCTTTTTTTTAATCTTCGACCTTCACACATGAGTGAGACTTTCACATAGGGATCTAGAATAAAAGATAAATATTTTTAGATCTTGATTAAATGACTTACTAATTAAAATCAGAGAAACACGAATCATCGCTAACGCTTCTAATTCAAATGTCATGCATATAAAGTTTGTGCACCTTCTTCTCCTTTTTGTCTTAAGGTGTGTGTTGTATAATTAGATTAATCTACTGGCTGTCAGGCAGAGCTACAGAGTGTTGAAATGCAATGTGTTGCAGCCCTTCCTGATAGCTAAAAGGTTAAAGATAACAGACGGCCACAATATTGATAATTCCATTTATCAGGCTGGATGGTTCTGAACTTTGTCTTTATATAAGAAAACCTCGTTTTCAAAATGTAAAAACAATATGTATGTAGACATGTATGCATGTATGGATGCATGTATGTATGTATCTATCTATCAATCTGTCTGTCTGTTTCTCAATGCCAGTCTGTCTGTCTATTAAATCTAATTATCCATCAATTTATCTAGCTGTTCATCTATTTCTGTCTGTTTGTCTGTTTGTCTATTATATCTATCTATCTATCTATCTATCTATCTATCTATCTAATATTATTATTATCAGTTATTTGTAGAGTGCCAACAGATTCCGCAGTGCTATAAACGTAGGCATGGTATACAAGGTAACATTTATAGGGATCAAATGGGTAGAGGACCCTGCCAAGAGTTGCACTTTTGTAGTCAGCTCTTATGAAGGTGGTCTGCAAACAGCTAGGCTTATAGGGTTACATGCTAAAGGGGTTCAAGGGGATGCAAAGGAAGGGAGGAACCGGGGTTAGAAAAAGTTGTATATTGTATGCGTCCCTGAACAGTAGAGTATTTATGGAGTACTGAAGCTTTTAAAATGAAGGGAGAGTCTTGTGGAGCTCCAAAAAATAGGGGCCAGTCTGGAGAAGTCCTGTAGATGGGAATGTGAGGAGGTAACAAGAGAAGAAGAGAGTAGGAGGTCCTGAGCAGAGCAAAGGGGATGGGAGTGAGAGTATCTGCAGACTTAGGGGCCTAATTATCAAAGTGTGAGCGCACATCGATAAATGCTGACAACATACGCTGTCGGCATTTATCATTTCACAAGCATTTCTAGTGAAATGCTTGTGCAATTCCACCCCCTGCAGATTCACCCCCTGCAGGGGGTGTCAATCATCCCGATCGGATCGGGATGATTGCTGTCTACTGCCTCAGAGGCAGCGAGAAGGCTCACGCGGAAACAGATATATTCGGCCCCATTGACGGGTTGATAAATAGACCCCAAGGTCTGAGATATAGGTGGGAGCAGTGCAGTTGAGGGCCTTGTATGTCAGAGTCAGAATTTTGTGTTTAATCCTGGAGTCAAGAAGAAGCCAGTGAAGGGATTGGCAGAGAGGTGCAGCAGATGAAGAGCGACGTGTAAGGAAGATTAGCCTATCTATCATCTATCTATCTATCTATCTTTCTATCTATCTATCTATCTATCTATCTATCTATCTATCTATCTATCTATCTATCATCTATCTCTCTGCCTGTCTGTCTGCCTGCTTGCCTGTCTGTCTGTCTATCATATCTATTATATAATCAATGTAAATTAGTAGATATTAGAACAACTATCATTTTTTTATGCACAGTCGCAGAACAAATGAAACTGTGGTTGGGGAACGCATGCTCTGAGTACTTGTAATCACCATCTGAAGAGGTGTAATTATATAAATCATTGATTACATAAATTGTCATTTTCAATATCATTCAGCTATTTGTTTTTCTACGGTGGAAATTGTAATTGGATGCAGAAGTATTAGACAATCAGAAAACCATTGTTAGTTTCTTTTTTGTTTGGCTTAATCGTACTATAATTACATGTTAGTAGCTAGTCTACTCCTGACTTGCATTTGCCCGAAAATTACAAAACACATCTGGTAAACTGGTTTTTAACTCTCAGGGACAGATTTATTGTTATGTGTGTGGACAAGGATCTCATAGAAAAAACTTGTGCCTTTACACTATACTGTATTTTGGGGGCATTTGGGACACATTTATAAAATTAACCAGAGATCT
Source organism: Bombina bombina (assembly GCF_027579735.1). Lineage (NCBI taxonomy): Eukaryota > Metazoa > Chordata > Amphibia > Anura > Bombinatoridae > Bombina > Bombina bombina. The sequence goes on from NC_069504.1 coordinate 1,115,259,467, forward strand.
GATCTCTGATTAATTTTATAAGCGCTAATTGCTGTATGGCTGGTTATTTATTGCGCACCCGCAAACTGGCAAATTTGCCAGTTTGCAGGTGCACAATAAATGTGCGCTCCACTTGTAATCTAGCGAAGGTCTGACCTTTGGTTAATTTTCGGAGTGCTCATTGCTACCGAAAGCTTGCAGTAGATATAACCAGCCACTTGCTAACCTGATCGCATGTTCTCAGATGCACACTCCCAACCACATACTCACATATGCGCTAACATGAATTTATAATCTCATATGCGCACACCCAACCATATATTCTAATGTGCGCTAACCCGACCGCATAATCTCAAATGAGCTAACCCAACATAAAAATATGAATATTTCACATTCCAATGTTCCTCACATAGAAGAATATGTTCTATGTATTCATAAATGCATAGTTCTACATATATCTGATGTTATTTTAGTACAATTCATATCTATATTCTACATATATATAGGTATACCTCCCTTTACAGCGCTTCACTTTACAGCGCTTCACTAATACAGCGCTTTGTGGAGCTGAAGTTCAACCTCCAAGGATTTTGAAACAGTGCTGTAAACTTTGTGAGATTGCGAGAAACGTGACTGTCACCATTTTGTTATGCGCAGCTCTGTTTACAGCATTACAGTGCAATCTGTGTCTCAGTGCTATAGTATACTTTAATTTTCACTATTTTACAGGTATAGTTGTTATTGAATACTGTGCTGTGCTAGTGTTAAACTAAACATAGCACTATTGCACTCCTAATATATGTTAGTTCAAACATGTTTTAAGTTTTTAAACACACTGACAACTGAAAAGAAAGCTAAAACCGTCTTTACAGTGGGCCTCTGGTCCCTAACCAGCTGTATGAGTGAGGTATACCTGTATATTTAGATAGATAGATAGATAGATAGATAGGAATATCTCTTTAAAAATACATAAAACATATTCTGCTATGTGAAGAGCATTGAAATGTGAAATATTTACAGTAAATACACAGTACAACAATTTATTAAAGGGACACTGAACCCAATTTTTTTCTTTCCTGATTCAGATAGGGCATGCAATTTAAAGCAACCTTCTAATTTACTCCTATTATCAAATTTTCTTCGTTCTCTTGCTATCTTTATTTGAAAAAGAAGGCATCTAAGCTTTTTTGGGGTTTAGAACTCTGGACAGCCCTTTTTTATTGGTGGATGAATTTATCCACCAATCAGCAAGGACAACCCAGGTTGTTCACCAAAAATGGGCTGGCATCTAAACTTGCATTCTTGCATTTCAAATAATCAGAGAATGAAGAAAATTTGATAATAGGAGTAAATTAGAAAGTTGCTTAAAATGTCATGCTCTATCTGAGTCACGAAAGAAAAAATTTGGGTACAGTGTCCCTTTAAATATGAATATTGCATAAATATGCTTTTTTATGTTTTTATCTACTTAAAGGGACATAATACTCATATGCTAAATCACTTGAAACTGATGCAGTATAACTGTAAAAAGCTGATAGAAAAATATCACCTGAGCATCTCTATGTAAAAAAGGAAGATATTTTACCTCACAATCTCCTCAGCTCAGCAGAGTAAGTTCTGTGTAAAAAATTATACTTAGCTGCTCCCAGCTGCAGGTAAAAAAAAAAAAAAAAAAATAAGAAATGAACAGCAGCCAATCAGCATCAGCAGTGCTGAGGTCATGAACTCTTTTACTGTGATCTCATGAGATTTCACTTAATTCTCATGAGATTTCATAGTAAGCTGAATAGGGAAATAATATGAGAGTGCATGAGGCTCATCCCCTAAGCTGTCCCAGGACAGACACACTAAAATGCTGCTTTGAAATCCTTTACAATGGGATGTGGCTACTGAGGAACTTTTGAGGTAAAATATCTTACTTTTTTACATAGAGATGTTCAGGTGATATTTTCTAGTCAGCTTTTTACAGCTATGCTGCATCACTTTCAACTGTTTAAACATTTGGGTATTATGGCCCTTTAATCTATGTTTTCATTTACTTAATTGCAAAGGGCTCCATGCACTTATATATATGTGTGTCTATGTATACATATGTATTTATGTGTTGATATGGGAATATATGTCTGTAAATACACATATACACATATAAATACATAAATACATAGACATATCCATCTTTAGACATGTATGTACAGTGGGGCAAAAAAGTATTTAGTCAGCCACCAATTGTGCAAATTCTCACACTTAAGAAGATGAGAGAGGCCTGTAATTTTCATCATAGGTATACCTCAACTATGAGAGACAAATGTGGAAACAAATCCAGACAATCACATTGTCTGATTTGGAAAGAATTTATTTGCATATTATGGTGGAAAATAAGTATTTGGTCACCTACAAACAAGCAAGATTTCTGGCTCTCACAGACCTGTATCTTCTTCTTTAAGAGGCTCCTCTGTCCTCCACTCATTACCTGTTTTAATGGCACATGTTTGAACTTGTTATCAGTATAAAATACACCTGTCCACAACCTCAAACAGTCACATTCCAAACTCCACTATGGTGAAGACCAAAGAGCTGTCGAAAGACACCAGAAACAAAATTGTACACCTGCACCAGGCTGGGAAGACTGAATCTGCAATAGGCAAGCAGCTTGGTGTGAAGAAATCAACTGTGGGAGCAATAATTAGAAAATGGAAGACATACAAGACCACTGATAATCTCCCTCGATCTGGGGCTCCACGCAAGATCTCACCCTGTGGGGTCAAAATGATCACAAGAATGGTGAGCAAACATCCCAGAACCACACGGGGGTCCTAGTGAATGATCTGCAGAGAGCTGGGACCAACGTAACAAAGGCTACCATCAGTAACACACTACGCCACCAGGGACTCAGATCATGCAGTGCCAGACGTGCCCCCCTGCTTAAGTCAGTACATGTCCGGGCCCGTCTCAAGTATGCTAGAGAGCATTTGGATGATCCAGAAGTGGATTGGGAGAATGTCATATGTTCAGATGAAACCAAAGTAGAACTGTTTTGTAGAAACACAACTCGATGTGTTTGGAGGAGAGAGAATGCTGAGTTGCAACCAAAGAACACCATACCTACTGTGAAGCATGGGGGTGGCAACATCATGCTTTGGGGCTGTTTCTCTGCAAAGAGAACAGGACGACTGATCCTTGTACATGAAAGAATGAATGGGGCCATGTATAGTGAGATTTTGAGTGCAAACCTCCTTCCATCAGCAAGGGCACTGAAGATGAAACGTGGCTGGGTCTTTCAGTATGACAATGATACCAAACACACCGCCCGGGCAACGAAGGTCCTTGAGTGGCCTAGCCAGTCTCCAGATCTCAACCCCATAGAAAACTTTTGGAGAGAGATGAAAGTCTGTGTTGCCCAGCAACAGCCCCAAAACATCACTGCTCTAGAGGAGATCTGCATGCAGGAATGGGCCAACATACCAGGAACAGTGTTTGACAACCGTGTGAAAACTTACAGAAAACGTTTGACCTCTGTCATTGCCAACAAAGGATATATTACAAAGTATTGAGATGAACTTTTGATATTGACCAAATACTTATTTTCACCATAATATGCAAATAAATTCTTTCCAAATCAGACAATGTGATTGTCTGGATTTGTTTCCACATTTTGTCTCTCATAGTTGAGGTATACCTATGATGAAAATTACAGGCCTCTCTCATCTTCTTAAGTGGGAGAACTTGCACAATTAGTGGCTGACTAAATACTTTTTTGTCCCACTGTATATTTATGTATTTATACGTTTTTTGTGCAATAATTTTTTGGTGTAATTTTTATTAGATGGTATTATTATGAGTTTAAGTTTACTTTGTAATGTATTTTTGATGTGTTTTGTGACACTTTTTATTAGTTAATCACAGCTGTGTGATTGCAGTAATAATTTTAGCGTAATTTGAGATTGTGCCCACGTGATCGCATTTACTTTCAACTCGTAATACCACTATCATTGTTAAGCTTATATTACAAGTCCAAAGTTGTGATCCCTCGTGTGATAGTCTAGCTTCCACTAACATCTGTATGTCGGATAGTTTGCATGATAGACCGCTATGGGGGCATGCTGTAAAATTCATGTTAAATAATGCTTGAGTGCTAAGCAAGTAGAGTGCAAAAAAGAGTTGCAGAGTTCCTCATTTAGTTCTGTGCTATACTTTTTTCAATTAAACCTAAGCATAAAACACTTCACAAATACACAGGCACACACACGCTTATACACTCACACACAAACTTACACACACTCTTTTACACTCACACATAAACATACACACAAACTTACACGCACTCTTTTACACTCACACATAAACATACACACAAACTTACACGCACTCTTTTACACTCACACATAAACATACACACACACTCTTTTACACTCACACATAAACATACACACACACTCTTATACACTCACACATAAACATACACACACACTCTTATACACTCACACATAAACATACACACACACTCTTATACACTCACACATAAACATACACACACACTCTTATACACTCACACATAAACATACACACACACTCTTATACACTCACACATAAACATACACACACACTCTTATACACTCACACATAAACATACACACACACTCTTATACACTCACACATAAACATACACACACACTCTTATACACTCACACATAAACATACACACACATACACTCACACATAAACATACACACACACTCTTATACACTCACACATAAACATACACACACACTCTTATACACTCACACATAAACATACACACACACTCTTATACACTCACACATAAACATACACACACACTCTTATACACTCACACATAAACATACACACACACTCTTATACACTCACACATAAACATACACACACACTCTTATACACTCACACATAAACATACACACACACTCTTATACACTCACACATAAACATACACACACACTCTTATACACTCACACATAAACATACACACACACTCTTATACACTCACACATAAACATACACACACATACACTCACACATAAACATACACACACACTCTTATACACTCACACATAAACATACACACACACTCTTATACACTCACACATAAACATACACACACATACACTCACACATAAACATACACACACACATACACTCACACATAAACATACACACACTCTTATACACTCGCACATAAACATACACACAAACTTACATGCACTCTTTTACACTCACACATAAACATACACACACACTTACACGCACTCTTTTACACTCACACATAAACATACACACACATACACTCACACATAAACATACACACACACTCTTATACACTCACACATAAACATACACACACACTCTTATACACTCACACATAAACATACACACACACTCTTATACACTCACACATAAACATACACACACATACACTCACACATAAACATACACACACACATACACTCACACATAAACATACACACACACTCTTATACACTCACACATAAACATACACACACACTCTTATACACTCACACATAAACATACACACACACTCTTATACACTCACACATAAACATACACACTCACTCTTATACACTCACACATAAACATACACACACACTTTTATACACTCACACATAAACATACACACACACTCTTATACACTCACACATAAACATACACATACACTCACACATAAGCATACACACACACTCTTATACACTCGCACATAAACATACACACACACTCTTATACACTCAAACATAAACATACACACACACTCTTATACACTCACACATAAACATACACACACACTCTTATACACTCACACATAAACATACACACACATACACTCACACATAAACATACACACACACTCTTATACACTCGCACATAAACATACACACACACTCTTATACACTCAAACATAAACATACACACACACTCTTATACACTCACACATAAACATACACACACACTCTAATGCACTCACACATAAACATACACACACACACACTCATACACTCACACATAAACATACACACACACTCTTATACACTCACACATAAACATACACACACACTCTTATACACTCACACATAAACATACACACACATACACTCACACATAAACATACACACACACTCTTATACACTCGCACATAAACATACACACACACTCTTATACACTCAAACATAAACATACACACACACTCTTATACACTCACACATAAACATACACACACACTCTAATGCACTCACACATAAACATACACACACACACACTCATGCACTCACACATAAACATACACACACACTCTTATACACTCACACATAAACATACACTCACACTCTTATACACTCACACATAAACATACACACACACTCTTATGCACTCACACATAAACATACACACACACACTCATACACTCACACATAAACATACACACACACTCTTATACACTAACACATAAACATACACACACACGTATGCACTCACACATAAACATACACACACACGTATGCACTCACACATAAACATACACACACACTCTTATACACTCACACATAAACATACACACACATACACTCACACATAAACATACACACACACTCTTATACACTCGCACATAAACATACACACACACTCTTATACACTCACACATAAACATACACACACATTCACTCACACAAAAACATACTCACACACTCTTATGCACTCACACATAAACATACACACTCACACTCATACACTCACACATAAACATACACACACTCTTATACACTCACACATAAACATACACTCACACTCTTATACACTCACACATAAACATACACACACATTCACTCACACATAAACATTCACACACACTCTTATGCACTCACACATAAACATAAACACACACACTCATACACTCACACATAAACATACACACATACTCTTATACACTCACACATAAACATACACACACACTCTTATACACTCAGACATAAACATACACACTCACTCTTATACACTCACACATAAACATACACACAAACTTACACACACTCTTTTACACTCACACATAAACATACACACACACTCTTATACACTCACACATAAACATACACACACTTTCTTATACACTCACACATACACATACACACAAACTTACACACACACATAAACATGCACACAAACTTACACACTCTTATACACTCACACATAAACATACACACAAACTTACACACACTCTTTTACATTCATACATAAACATACACACACTCACAAAAACTTACACATAAACATACACACACACTCACACACTCTTATACATTCAAACATAAACATACACACACTTTCATACACTCACACATAAACATACACACACTTTCATACACTCACATATAAACATATACACACACTCAAACACACTCATACATAAATTTAACAAACATACATACCCACATACACAAATGTACACATGTATACACATACACACACTTACATACACTCATACATAAACACACTCACATGCACACATATATATGCATACACACACTTACATATACCCATACATAAACATACTCACATCCACACATATATACACATACACACACTTACATACATCCATACATAAACACACTCACATGCACACATATATACACTTACACACATACCTGTACATAAATATACAACATACACACACATATACTCACATACACACTTACATAAATATACAAATTCACACACATACTCGCATACACACAGACATAAATATTCAAGCACACACGCACAAACTCGCATACACACATACAAAAATATACACAACATAAACTAATAAACATATGCACACTGTCACACACACCCATGCATAAACATACAAACATACACACACAATACTTACATACATACATAGACAAACATATACACACACACATAGTCACATACACAAATAAACATACACAACATAAACACATGCACACACATACATAAATATACTCACATGCACACACATATATATATACACAGACACGCACTTACATACACCCATAAATAAACATACTCACAAACCCACATACATAAATATACAAACATACACACATACATAAATATACAATCATACACACATATTTGCATACACACATACCACAACATACACAAATAAATGCATGTACACACATACAAAAACATACACAACATACACAAATAAACGCAGGCACACACACACATACATAAACATACAAACGTACACACACACACACATACTCACGTACACACACATACATAATTATACAAACATACACACATACATACACGTACATAAACATACACAACATACACAAATAAATGCATGTACACACATACAAAAACATACACAACATACACAAATAAACGCAGGCACACACACACATACATAAACATACAAACGTACACACACACACATACTCACGTACACACACATACATAATTATACAAACATACACACATACATACACGTACATAAACATGCATAACATACACAAATAAACGCATGCACACACACATATATAAACATACACAAATACATACGCGCACCCTTGACCCCTTCCTAACCCCCCCTTGTCATGTACCTTATCTCTTTAACCCTTCCACTGAAACCTTTTTACTTTAATAATTTATTTTTACATGATTATTATGTTTTCATTCACCTTCATTCATTTAAATCTATAGCATTTTAGGCCTCTATTTATCAAGGTCTGTCGGGCCAGACCTCGCTGAATACGTCGAGCAATACGCTTGCCGTATTCAGCATTGCACCAGCAGCTCACAAGAGCTGCTGGTGCAACGTCGCCCCCTGCAGACTCGCGGCCAATAGGCCGCCAGCAGGGGGTGTCAATCAACCCGATCGTACTCGATCGGGTTGATTTACAGCGATGTCTGTCCGCCTGCTCAGAGCAGGCGGACAGGTTATGGAGCAGCATTCTTTGTGACCGCTGCTTCATAACTGCTGTTTCTGGCGAGTCTTCAGACTCGCCAGAAACACGGGGCATCTAGCTCCATACGGAGCTTGATAAATATGCCCCTTAATGGATTTTTGAATGCACATTGACACACATTGATACAGAGGGGTAGATATACCAAGAGGGATGCTGCTATCTACCCCCATACTTTCCGGTTACTTAACTCATCCGCCACCTCTGAGGTAGCGGTCAGTAATCAGCCCAATTGGCGGCAAATGTGCAGGGGGCGACATTGCGCAAGCATTTCACTAGAAATGCTTGTGGAATGATAAATTCTGACAGTGTATGCTGTCTGCATTTATCAATGTGCGGCAGACATGATCCGCTACATTGGATCATGTCTGCCCGCACATTGATAAATCTACCCCTTAGTAACAGGATTTTAAAAGCACAATACTATTACCACTTTCACACGTTTCTCAATCCCTCTGGACTTCTCCAACCAGGTAGATTGACAACCCATGCTTGCACGTGCAGGGGGTGACGTTGCACATACACTGAATTGCGCAATGATAAATGCAGGCAGAATATTGATATCTGCTAGCCGCGATGCTGGGTGGATAGGGACTGGGATGTCCGCCCCTCTCTGTTTGTGCCTTTTTTTAATTGAGCCCACAGTTCAACATGCTTTGCTAAAACCTTAAACCTTAACACCTTGTAAAACCTGATCAAGCGTTATTGTTTGCATGAGGCCAAGTGCAAAATAACACCCAGCGTGTTATCAGTTGTGTTTGATTTGTTATCTTGGTCCTAGTTAGCAAGGATCAGTAATGTGTCATTTCTTTACAGTTCATGTGACCAATGATTATGAACAGCACATTGAGGACCTACCTGATGATCCAGTGATATCCATAGCCTTTAGATTTCTACATTTGATAACTGTTAATGTCATTCTACCAGCCGTAGGTAAATAACACAATGAATACATAATCTCTCCAAGGTCTACGCTCTCCTAGGGAAAAAAATAAAATAAAGAGGTGCACATTTACTTTATTTTAGAAAAACTGTAAAAACAATCATACAAAAATATAATACCCACAAGTGTAAAACAAAAACAAAGACAGTTAAATCAGTTAGCAACTCTTGCCAATGGCTTTGTTTATTGTACAACACTTTAAAGATTCTAAAGAATTCTAAAAATTTGAGAAATAGTTGTACATGTCATTTGTGTTGTTTAAATATATCTTTAATCATGGCTGCCTAAAAGCTAGACTCTGTGAGCCACATCTGGCCATAAAAGTTTTTTTTTTGTGTGGCCCACAGCACCTCTGCGAAGAAAACATAAATTCATTATTGAAAAAGAAGTGCCACGCTTCTCCTTAGGCAATTAGTTCATTCTTCCTTGTATGCACTGGGAATGTAATGTCATGACCCATGCTTTACCCCGTATAGGGCTGTGTAGTATGTTGGTGCATTATAAATAGATAATATCAGGAGGTCATTCTTCCATAAATTCATAACATGGAATTTGAAGCAAGATTACTTCCATGATGACTTATAAATACAACAAACTGTGTCAATACAAATTGAGGCTAGTTTCCTTCATGTAATTGGCAAGAGTCCATGAGCTAGTGATGTATGGGATATGCAATCCTACCAGTAGGGGCAAAGTTTCCCAAACCTCAAATGCCTATCAATACACCCCTCACCACACCCACAATTCAGTTTTACAAACTTTGCCTCCTATGGAGGTGGTGAAGTAAGTTTGTGCTTGATTTTCTTCTGTAATATGCGCTTCTCAGCATTTTGAAGCCCGATTCCTCTCAGAGTACAGTGAATGTCAGAGGGATGTGAAGGGAGTATCACCTTTTGAATTCTATGGTTTTCCTTGCTGGAAATCTTTTCATAGGTTCTCTGTTATCAGTCGTAAAGATTCATCTCCTACCTCCCTTTTCAGATCGACAATATACTCTCATATTCCATTACCTCTACTGATAACTGTTTCAGTACTGGTTTGGCTATCTGCTAATATGTGGATGGGTGTCTTTCGGTAAGTATGTTTTCATTACTTAAGACACTCTCAGCTATGGTTGGCACTTTATGCATTAATGTAAAGTTCTAAATATATGTATTGTACTTATATTTTCCATGAGTCAGGTTTATGTATATTTCCTTTTGCAGACTATCAGTTTGAAAATTGGGAAAAACGCATTTAGGAAGTTATTTTTTCTTACCTGGAGTATAGTCCTTTCTTCAAAATTGACTGTTTTCTTAATTTTTTGCGGGCAAAATTAGGCTCGTGAGGCTGCAAAATGCTATTATTTATTGTGTCCTTCTTGGCGCGAGAATTTTTTTGGCACAAAGGTACGTTAGTTGACGCAAGTTTGCTATTTCTGTTGTCTTAGTGGACGCCAGGTACCTTGCACAAGGTTGTGTCTGCTATGACGCGAGTTGCTTCATTTCCGGATGTTGTTAGCGCCCCAAAAAATAATTTTGCATTGCGTGTCATACTTGGCGCCAAATAATTTAATTATTTAAACCCCACTTCCTATATGCCTCTTGCCTTTCTCTATGCTCAGTGGGCTATGCTGTTTGCATTTTTTCCCATTCCTGAAACTGCCATATACGGAAATTGATATTTTTGCTTTATATGTTGTTTTTTCTCTTACATTTGCAAGATGTCTCAATCTGATCCTGTCTCAGAAACCACTGTTGGATTCCTGCTGCCTGATAACAGTTCTACCAAAGATAAGTGTATCTGTTGTAAATTAGTAGAGATCATGGCCCCTAGTTATGAAAGTCTGGCGGACCTGATCCGACATTGTAGATCAGGTCCGCCAGACCTCGCTGAATACGGCAAGCAATACGCTTGCCGTATTCAGCATTGCACCAGCAGCTCACAAGAGCTGCTGGTGCAACGCCGCCCCCTGCTGACTCGTGGCCAATGGTCTGCCAGCAGGGGGGTGTCAATTTTCAGTGATGTCTGTCCACCAGCTCAGAGCAGGCGGACCGGTTATGGAGCAGCGGTCTTTCTGACCGCTGCTTCATAACTGCTGTTTCTGGTGAGCCTGCATCAAGCACCAATCGAAGCTTGATAAATATGCTCCTATATCTCCAGCGGTAGTATGTAACCGTTGTCTTGATAAACTTTTACATGCAGAGAATGTATCCATCAGTACTAGTACAATGCCTGTTGTTCCTTCAACATCTAATGTACATGATATCCCTGTGAATATAAAAGATTTTATTGCTTATGTGATTCAGAAGGCTTTGTCTGCTATTCCGCCTTCTAATAAACTTAAAAGGTCTTTTAAAACTTCTAATAAAATTGATGAAATTTCAAATGACCGACAACATACTGATTTATCCTGTTCTGATGAGGATATATCTGATTTAGAAGATCCTACCTCAGAGATTGACACTGACAAATCTACTTATCTCTTTAAGATGGAGTATATTCGTTCCTTATTAAAAGAGGTGTTGATTACTTTGGATATTGAGGAAACTAGTCCTCTTGATATTAAAACTAGTAAATGTTTAAATTCTGTTTATAAACCTCCTGTGGTTACTCCAGAGGTTTTTCCAGTTCCTGATGCTATTTCTGATATGATTTCAAAGGAATGGAATAGGCCTGGTACTTATTTTATTCCTTTTGCTAGGTTTAAAAAGTTGTATCCCTTGCCAGCAATTAGATTCGAGTTTTGGGGCAAAAAATCCCCAAAGTTGATGGGGCTATCTCTACTCTTGCCAAACGTACTAATATCCCTATGGAAAATAGTACTTCTTTTAAAGACCCTTTAGATAGGAAACTTGAATCTTATCTAAGGAAAGCTTATTTATATTCTGGCTATCTTCTCAGGCCTGCCATTTCTATAGCTGATGTTGCAGCTGCATCAACTTTTTGGTTGGGAAGTTTAGCGCAACAGGAAACAGATTCTGATTTGTCTAGCATTGTTCGCTTGCTTCAACATGCTAATCATTTTATCTGTGATGCTATTTTTGATATCATCAAAATTAATGTTAAATCTATGCCTTTATCTATCTTAGCTAGAAGAGATTTGTTGCTTAAATATTGGAATGCTGACATGGTATCTAAGTCTAGATTACTATCTCCTTCTTTCCAAGGTAACAATTTATTTGGTTCTCAATTGTATTCAATTATTTCAACTGTTACCGGAGGGGGGGGGGGGAGGGAGTTTTTTTACCTCAGGATGAAAGATCTAAGGGTAAATCTAAGGCTTCTAATCGTTTTTGTTCTTTTCGACAGAATAAGGAACAGAAAGCCAACTTATCCCCCCAAAGAATCTGGCTCCAATTGGAAACCCTCTTCAAGTTGGAATAAATCCAAGCCTTTTAAGAAACCAAAGCCAGCCCCCAAGTCTGCATGAAGGTGTGGCCCTCATTCCAGCTCAGCTGGTGGGGGGCAGTTTAAATTTTTCCAAGACATTTGGGCAGATTCTGTCTAAAATCAATGGATTCCGAACATTGTCTCTCAAGGTTAATGAATAGGATTCAGAATAAGACCTCCTGTGTGATTTTTTCTCTCACGCATTCCAGCAAACCCAGTGAAGGCTCAGGAATTTCTGAAGTGTGTTTCATATCTAGAGCTTTCAGGGGTAATTATACCAGTTCCGTTTCAGGAAAAAGGTCTGGGGTTTTATTCAAATCTATTCATTGTCCCAAAGAAAGAAAATTCATTCAGACCAGTTCTGGATCTGAAAATTTTGAACCATTTTGTGAGAGTGCCAACTTTCAAAATGGTGACTATAAGGACTATTCTGCCTTTTTTTCAGCAAGGTCATTATATGTCCATGATAGATTTACAGGATGCATATCTTCATATTCCGATTCATCCAGACCACTATCGGTTTCTGAGATTCTCTTTTCTAGACAAGCATTACTAATTTCTCGTTCTTCCATTTGGCCTAGCAACAGCTCCAAGAATTTTTTCAAAAATTCTCTGTGCCCTACTCTCTGTAATCAGGGTATTGCAGTGTGTCCTTATTTGGACGATATCTTGGTACTAGCTCAGTCTTTATATTCTGTTGAATCTCATACGAATCAACTAGTGTTGTTTCTTTAATTACATGGTTGGAGGATCAATTTACCAAAAAGTTCCTTGATTCCTCAGACAAGGGTCACCTTTTTAGGTTTCCAGATAGATTCAGTGTCCATGACTTTGTCTCTAACAGACAAGAGACAATTAAAATTGTTTTCAGCTTGTCAGAACCTTCAGTCTCAATTGTTCCCGTCAGTGGCTATGTGCATGGAAGTTTTAGGTCTCATGACTGCAGCTTCAGACACGATCCCCTTTGCTCGTTTTCATATGAGACCTCTCCAGCTTTGTATGCTGAAGCAATGGTGCAGGGATTATACAAATATATCACAACTAATATCCTTAAATCCCAATGTTCAACTTTCTCTGACTTGGGGGTTAGACCACCATCGTATAATTCAAGGGGCCTCTTTTGTTCGCCCAACCTGGACTGTAATCACAAAAGATGCAAGTTTTTCAGGTTGGGGATCTGTCTGGGGAACTCTGACAGCACAAGGGGTTTGGAAAGGCGAGGTTTCCAATCAATATTTTGGAACTCAGTGCTATTTTCAGGGCTCTTCACTTTTGGCCTCTGTTGAAGAGAGAACCATTCATATGTTTTCAGACAAACAATGTCACAACTGTGGAATATATCAATCATCAGGGTGGGACTCGCAGTCCCCTAGCTATGAAAGAAGTATCTCGGATACTTGCTTGGGTAGAACTGAGCTCTTGTCTAATTTCTGCGGTGCATATCCCAGGTATAGACAATTGGGAAGCATATTATTTTAGCCGTCAGACTTTACATCCGGGGCAGTGGTCTCTCCATCCAGATGTGTTTTTTCAGATTGTTCAGATTTGGCGTCTTCCAGAAATAGATCTGATGGTTTCTCATCTAAACAAGAAACGTCCCAGGTACCTATCCAGGTCCAGGGATCCTCAGGCAGAGTAGGTGGATGCATTAGCAGTCCCTTGGTTTTACCAACCGGCTTATATCTTTCTGCCTCTAGTTCTTCTTCCAAGACTGATTTCCAAAATAATCATGAAACATTTGTTTGTGTTTCTGGTAGCTCCAGCATGGCCTCACAGGTTATGGTATGCGAGACTTGTCCGGATGTCCAGATGTCAACCTTGGCCTCTTCCTTTAAGACCAGACCTACTTTTCCATCAGGATTTCAAATTGCTAAATTTTTCCATCAGGATTTCAAATTGCTAAATTTGAAGGTATGGAAATTGAATGCTTAGTGCTTAGTCATAGAGTTTTCTCTGACTCAGTGATTGATACTATGTTACATGCTCGTAAATCTGTTTCTAGGAAGATTTATTATCGAGTTTGGAAGACATATTTCATGGTGTTCATTCTCCTGGCATTCTTTTAGAATTCCTAGAATTTTACAGTTTCTTCAGGATGGTTTGGATAAAAGTTTAACTGAAAGTTCCTTGAAAGGACAAATCTCTGCTCTTTCTGTTTTATTTCACAGAAAGATTGCTAAGCTTCCTGATATTCACTGTTTTGTTCAGGCTTTGTTCCGTATCAAGCCTGTCATTAAATCAATCTTTCCTCCTTGGAGTCTTAATTTGGTTTTGAACTACTTTATTGGAAAGTATTGTTTCTTTTGGCTATCTCTTCTGTTAGAATAGTTTCTGAATTATCTGCTCTTTCTTGTGAGTCACCTTTTCTGATTTTCCATCAAGATAAGGCAGTTTTGCAGACTTCATTTAAATTTTTACCTAAAGTTATGAATTCTAACAACATTAATAGGGAAATTGTTGTCCCCTCTTTGTGTCCTAATCCTAAGAAATCTTTGGAAAGATCTTTACATTCTCTGAATGTTGTAAGAGCTTTGAAATATTATGTTGACGCTACTAAAGATTTCAGAGAGACTTCTAGTCTATTTGTTGTCTTTTCTGGTTCTAGGAAAGGTCAGAAAGCTTCTGCCATTTCCTAGGCATCTTAGTTAAAGTTTTTGATTCATCAGGCTTATTTGAAATCGGGTCAGGCCCCGCCTCAGAGAATCACAGCTCATTCTACTAGATCAATCTCCACTTCATGGGCTTTTAAGAATGAAGCTTCAGTTGATCAGATTTGCAAAGCAGCAACTTGGGCTTCTTTGCATATATTTACTAAATTCTACCACTTTGATGTATTCGCTTCTTCGGAAGCAGTTTTTGGTAGAAAAGTTCTTTAGGCAGCTGTTTCAGTTTGATATCTCTGCTTATGTTTTAAGTTTTTTTCTTTCATTTATGAGAAAAACTTATTTTTTTGGTTGTATAGTTAATTTTTTCAGTGGAAAATGGCTGTTTTTATTTTAGCCCTCCCTCTCTAGTGACTCTTGTGTGGAGTTCCACATCTTAGGTATTTCTATCCCATACGTCACTAGCTCATAGACTCTTGCCAATTACATGCAAGAAAACATAATTTATGTAAGAACTTAACTGACAAATTAATTTCTTTCATATTGGCAAGAGTCCATGAGACCCACCCTTTTTATGGTAGTTATGTTTTTTGTATAAAGCACAATTATATTTCCAATTCCTTTTTTGATGCTTTTTACTTTTTACTTTTTTTTTCTATCACCCTACTGCTTGGCTATTCATTAAAACTGAATTGTGGGTGTGGTGAGGGGTGTATTTATAGGCATTTTGAGGTTTGGGAAACTTTGCCCCTCCTGGTAGGAATGTATATCCCATACGTTACTAGCTCATGGACTCTTGCCAATGTGAAAGAAATTAATTTATCAGGTAAATTCTTAC
Source organism: Bombina bombina (assembly GCF_027579735.1). Classification (NCBI taxonomy): domain Eukaryota; kingdom Metazoa; phylum Chordata; class Amphibia; order Anura; family Bombinatoridae; genus Bombina; species Bombina bombina. The sequence goes on from NC_069504.1 coordinate 1,115,276,177, forward strand.
ATAAATTATGTTTTTACACATATGTTAGGAAAAAGTATGAAAGCTTAAGCTTATATTTGCCTATTTTTTTTTTCAAATGCTTTTAACTGAGTTATTTAAACTGGCATTAAACAGTAAATAAATGCCAGATATAATGATGTATTCAAAGCAAAGATAAGACTGAGAATAATATGTAGGTGTTTTTATTTTAATTATGTTCTTTAACTATTGAAGATTTAAAGTTTAGTTTCTATAAAAAAAAAACTGTTGTTTCTATAAAGTAATGGGCACCATCATATTAGAATCTAGGTTTTCCCCTTATCTGTCACTTCAGCTGAGGACAATTAGAGACAGATATAAATGGCAATAAAAGAGAACGTGCAAACAGGGCTGTGTGTGGAATATTGGATTGTTAAAGGGTCATTAAATACAGTAGAATTACATAATTATATATAAAAAGTGCATAATAAAAATACAATGCAAAAACACTTACTCTGAATTGTATTTTTTCCCCACTTGCTGGCCTCCTGTATCATGTGACAGCCATGAGCCAATCACAGACTAGTATAGGTATACTTTGTGAATATATATATTAGTACATATAATAATAATAATAATAATAATAATAATAAAGATTATTATTAATAATAATAATAATAATAATAATAATAATAAATATTAATAACAATAATAATAATAAAGATTAATAACAATAATAATAATAATAACAATAATAACAATAATAATACATATTAATAACAATAATAATAATAAATATTAATAACAATAATAATAATAACAATAATAATAAATATTAATAACAATAATAATAATAACAATAATAATACATATTAATAAGGCAGTTCCTATGTAATTGGGCTAAAACAAATTCAGTCCTTATGAATAGTTTCCCATGAATGTTACGCTCAGATGTAGTGGGCAGAGATGGAAGTGTGAAAACCACAGACTGAATGACTTGGATACTTTATAGTTTCTCTCCTCCTCATAGTGTGTCATAAAGCCAGAGTCTTGATTCAAGCCAGAAAGTCTGGAGTTAAAAAGTTTGATATAGTTAAATCCCCATGTCCTTCCAGAAAGGGTATTTTTAATGTCTCCCTTTAGGATTTATACTTTTAAATCCTTTACTGACTGTCCAGGTTGTGAGAAGTGTTTTACCCACTGGGGTTCCTGTATCTGGGGGTGTATGCAGTGTCTGTGATGAATCATCCTTTTGTGTAGTGCTTGTTTAGTTTCACCTATATATTTAATATGACGGCACCTCCCACTCTCTTCACAATGACATTTATTTATTTGCAGATATATGATCCTGTAAAGTAACTTATGCTTGGGAATCTGATATGCTTCAGTTCTTTTGCCAAAATGTACCAAGTTGTGAATTAAGGTGATATTAAATAGTTTGTTTTACATCATTTATTTCTTTAGATTTCACATTGTTTCACATTTGCTTTACTTTGCATAATGGCATTTTAAATAAAAAAAATAAAGAATATGTTTTTTACATTTAACACAGACTGAGCCAATCTAGGTCATTTTATGATCTCTGTTACTGTTAACCAGGACTTTTGACTCATAGGGGTTTCCAGTGCGGAAGCTGTGCTGAGCACCTGGACATGAAGCAGTTGGATGAGTGTTGTTGGGAACTAGTATTTGTGCTTCAGTAGAGTTACATTTGAATGATAAGTTTGCCTTAATTTATATACATTATTCTTGCAAGGAAGTCATTTTATTTGATCATAAATGAACAGTAGATAGTAGCTGCTTCTTATACACTTCGTCACCTCTGAGGTGGCAGAGAAAATTGTGCCCGAGCTAGCACATGTGAGATGATCAACAGGCCCTTCTTTCACGCGATTGTTTGAGCATGTAATGACACATACAGGCAGGGAACGAACAGAATGTGCTGCCCGTATGTTGCAAAGGTGAGCGGACCACTAAATACAATAAATGTAATAATTTATACACATTAAAAAGTCAATACAATAGCACCCACTTTAAATTTACAATGAGCAGTAGAATATTTTCAAGCAAATTTTAAAGTTTAATCATTTTTCCTTCCCCCTGTATCATGTGACAGCCCTGAGCCAATCACAAAATGCAAATACGTATATACTGTGCACTTTTGAACATGCTCAGTAAGTAGGAGCTGGAGCCTCAGAAAGTGTGTGAATAAGAAGAATGTGCACGTTTTGATAATGGAAGTTTATTGGAAAGGTTTTTTTTATTATTTGAATCATAAACCTCTAATTTGACTTGCGTGACCTTTAAGGGACCAGGTAACAGTCTGTCACACATTATATTATTCAGCAGGCAGAAAAGACTTTACATTTGTCATTTACACTATTTAATAGAAATCCAGCAATGCCCTTGTTTGTTGATTTCTGTGCCAGCCAATAAGCAGGGGCATAACTGCAGGGGTCTCAGAGGCCTCAGTTACGACTGAGCTTACACCACTAGGGGGCCCATCTCGCTCTACAATCAGTAGTAGCATTCCTGCAGGGGCCTGGTGGGTGTTGTCTGGCCCCTCTGTGTGTCCCTTCTAAAAAAGGGCTCATAGTTAAAGACCGCTGCTCCTAAACTCATACGCCGTCATGTACGATCGGGCTGATTGACACCCCCGGCTAGCGGCCGATTTGCTGCGAATCTGCAGGGGGTGGTATTGCACCAGCAGTTCACAAGAACTGCTGGTGCAACGATAAATGCCGACAGCGTATGCTTTCGGCATTTATCGATGTGCGGCGGACATGGTTCGCTATAGCAGATCGTGTTTGTCCGTACATATAGAAATAGACCCCACCGTATCTTGATCTTGCACCTGCTATGTATTTATTTGTAAATCATTCTAGCATTAAAAGACTTAAATCCAAAGCAGTATATAAAAAGACTGATGCAGCGGACTGAGATTTTGTCAAGTTAATAATCCACCTGTGAGTCTGCTTTACTTGCACAGTGTTCATAGGGAGCATTATTTCAGCCTCTGATTACAGCTGTGAATTGTTTTAGAGTCTAAAACCTGCTGTATTCTGGAGTAGCACATGGATATTTCGTACTACTGTCAGGATATATATATGTTTTAAATATGCAAATAAAACAACTGTCCAAATTAAACTTTCATGGTTTAGATAGGGCATGTAATTTTAAGCAACTGTATAATTTACTTTTATGATCAAATTTGCTTTGTTCTCTTGGTATTCTTAGTTGAAAGCTAAACCTAGATAGGCTCATATGCTAATTTCTAAGCCCTTGATGTCTGCCTCTTATCTAAATGCATTTGACTGTTTTTCAAAGCTAGAGGACGTTATTCATGTGTTTCATATAAATTACATTGTGCTCATGCACGTGGAGTTATTTAAGAGTCAGCACTAATTGCCTGAAATGCAAAGTCTGTCAAAAGATCTGAGATAAGGAGGCTGTTTGCAGAAGCTTAGATACAAGGTAATCATAGAGGTAAAACGTATATTTCTATAAAAGTGTTGGTTATGCAAAACTGGGGAATGGTAATTAAAGAGATTAATTATCTTTTTAAACAATACAATTTTTGGTGTTTACTATCTCTTTAAGAATGTTATTGATTTTAATTGTACAATATATAAATCCAATGAGGCTGAACCAGTTTATTTAAAAGTGTATGTATATATGATTTGCTGAAGACTTGTGGTAACTAAACAATGTATGCTTCAATGTTATGTTGAATTTAACAACACTGTCTAGCGAATAAATAAACATGGTATTAGTTAGATGTATATTGGGTTAATTTAGTTCCTTTCCTCTCTGATGTTAAACAATGGCTGCAGGTGTTTTGTAATCTTGTTTTTATCCAATGAGATGGAAGTTGTTGTTTTCAACGGTAGTTTGTAACCGCATGATTTCACACTAAGACTATGGCACAAAGCCGAAACGCGCCAGTTTGTCGTGTTGACATAAACCACAGTATAATTGAGCAGTGTTTTAATGTTTGAAATTAAATAAAGGCTTTTTTAATTTTAACCTCTGTGATCCATCACTTCTCCATTACTTCATAATAGTATAGGTTATAAAAGATGCAAGTCAATCAAGTTCAGCCTTTCACACAATCACATTTACACTGTTGATCCAAAATAAGGCAAAAAAAAAAAAACCTGTACACATTTCTTACAATTTAACACCCTTTATTATGCTTTGCCAAAAAAAAAATCTACCATGTAAAATCCTTATAATGTAATTTTGTGATTGTTGATACCAGTATATAGATGATGACATGTATGTATTTCATCAAAGTTCAGGAGACATTCTAGCTTTTTTTGTACACTAGGGGCGCGATCCGATATACGGAGTAGTTTTTGGCGCAAGCAAGGGAACCCGCGCCGCCCGTAGTTTCACCTAACACATCAGGGTATTACATATACCCCGCCGGCAGTTGCTAAAGTGCTGTAAGTTGGACAAACTAGCGATGTCCAGAAATGAGCGTAACTACAAATTTCTGGAGTCGCCAGTGACTTACGGCACTTTAGAATCTGCCTGTGCCTAAAAAAACTAACTAAAATATTAAATCTCCCGTAACTGTCTAACACGCCTCCCAAAAATCAGCCGACACATATTCCCCTATATCCACAATCCCCCCCTCTCACTCCTAATAATAAATGTATTAACCCCTAGACCGAGAACCCCCCACAACGCAATAAGCCTAATTATTAACCTCTAAACTGCCATAGCTCACACCGCAATTAATCTATCCTAGCATTAACCCCAAAACTGCTGCTCCCGGAGCCCACTGCCACCTACATTATATGTATTAACCCCTAAACCACCGCTCCCGGAACCCGCCGCACCTAAATAAAGTGTTTAACCCCTAAACCGCTGCTCCCGGACCCCGCCGCCACCTACATTAAATATATTAACCCCTAATCTGACCCCCCTACATCGCCGCCACCTACATTAAATATATTAACCCCTAATCTGACCCCCCTACACTGCCGCCACCTACATTAAATGTATTACCCCTTAAACCTAAGTCTAACTCTAACACCCCCTAACTTAATTATTATTTAAATTAATATAAATAATATTAATATTATTAACTAAATTATTTCTATTTAAAACTAAATACTTAGCTATAAAATAAACCCTAACGGCTAGATTTAGAGTTTTGTCGGTAACGACCCGAAAAGCTAACGCCGGCTTTTTTCTGGCCGCACCATAAAAATAACTCTGGTATTGAGAGTCCACATAAAGGCTGCGTTAGGCTCCAAAAAAGGAGCGTAGAGCATATTTAACGCAGCTTCAACTCTCGATACCAGAGTTGCTTACGCAAGAGGCCGGCCTCAAAAACGTGCTTGTGCACGATTCCCCCATAGAAAACAATGGGGCTGTTTGAGCTGAAAAAAAACCTAACACCTGCAAAAAAGCCGCGTTTAGCTCCTAACGCAGCCCCATTGTTTGCTATGGGGAAACACTTCCTACGTCTGCACCTAACACTCTAACATGTACCCCGAGTCTAAACACCCCTAACCTTACACTTATTAACCCCTAATCTGCCGCCACCGCTATCGCTGACCCCTGCATATTATTATTAACCCCTAATCTGCCGCTCCGTAAACCGCTACTTACATTATCCCTATGTACCCCTAATCTGCTGCCCCTAACACCGCCGACCCCTATATTATATTTATTAACCCCTAATCTGCCCCCACAACGTCGCCTCCACCTGCCTACACTTATTAACCCCTAATCTGCCGAGCGGACCTGAGCGCTACTATAATAAAGTTATTAACCCCTAATCCGCCTCACTAACCCTATAATAAATAGTATTAACCCCTAATCTGCCCTCCCTAACATCGCCGACACCTAACTTCAATTATTAACCCCTAATCTGCCGACTGGAGCTCACCGCTATTCTAATAAATGTATTAACCCCTAAAGTTAAGTCTAACCCTAACACTAACACCCCCCTAAGTTAAATATAATTTACATCTAACGAAATTAATTATCTCTTATTAAATAAATTATTCCTATTTAAAGCTAAATACTTACCTGTAAAATAAATCCTAATATAGCTACAATATAAATTATAATTATATTATAGCTATTTTAGGATTAATATTTATTTTACAGGCAACTTTGTAATTATTTTAACCATGTACAATAGCTATTAAATAGTTAAGAACTATTTAATAGTTACCTAGATCCAATCAGATTGAGCTCGCATTCTATTGGCTGTTAAGATCAGCCAATAGAATGTGAGCTCAATCTGATTGGCTGATTGGATCAGCCAATCGGATTGAACTTGATTCTGATTGGCTGATTACATCAGCCAATCAGAATATTCCTACCTTAATTCCGATTGGCTGATAGAATCCTATCAGCCAATCGGAATTCGAGGGACGCCATCTTGGATGACGTCACTTAAAGAAACCATCATTCTTCAGTTGGACGTCGCCGGAAGAAGATGGGTCCGCGGTGGAGGTCTTCAGGATGGAGCCGGTCGTCATCGGATGAAGAGAGAAGATGCCGCTTGGATCAAGATGGTTGCCGGTCCGGATCGCCTCTTCTTCCCGGATAGGATGAAGACTTTGGAGCCTCTTCTGGACCTCTTCAGCCACCGGATGATGGATCGCCAGCCCCCGCTTGGGTTGGATGAAGATTTTGGAGCCAGGATGGATCGGTGATACCTGGTGAGGTGAAGACAAGGTAGGATGATCTTCAGGGGCTTAGTGTTAGGTTTATTTAAGGGGGGTTTGGGTTAGATTAGGGGTATGTGGGTGGTGGGTTGTAATGTTGGGGGGGGTATTGTATGTTTTTTTTTACAGGCAAAAGAGCTGAACTTCTTGGGGCATGCCCCGCAAAGGGCCCTGTTCAGGGCTGGTAAGGTAAAAGAGCTTTGAACTTTAGTAATTTAGAATAGGGTAGGGCATTTTTTATTTTGGGGGTCTTTATTATTTTATTAGGGGGCTTAGAGTAGGTGTAATTAGTTTAAAATTGTTGTAATATTTTTCTGATGTTTGTAAATATTTTTTTATTTTTTGTAACTTAGTTCTTTTTTATTTTTTGTACTTTAGTTAGTTTATTTCATTGTAGTTATTTGTAGATATTGTATTTAATTAATGTATTGATAGTGTAGTGTTAGGTTTAATTGTAGGAAATTGTAGGTATTTTATTTAATTAATTTAATGATAGTATAGTGTTAGGTTTAATTGTAACTTAGGTTAGGATTTATTTTACAGGTAATTTTGTAATTATTTTAACTAGGTAGCTATTAAATAGTTCTTAACTATTTAATAGCTATTGTACCTGGTTAAAATAATTACAAAGTTGCCTGTAAAATAAATATTAATCCTAAAATAGCTACAATGTAATTATAATTTATATTGTAGCTATATTAGGATTTATTTTACAGGTAAGTATTTAGCTTTAAATAGGAATAATTTATTTAATAAGAGTTAATTAATTTAGTTAGATTAAAATTATATTTAACTTAGGGGGGTGTTAGTGTTAGGGTTAGACTTAGCTTTAGGGGTTAATACATTTATTAGAATAGCGGTGAGCTCCGGTCGGCAGATTAGGGGTTAATAATTGAAGTTAGGTGTCGGCGATGTTAGGGAGGGCAGATTAGGGGTTAATACTATTTATTATAGGGTTAGTGAGGCGGATTAGGGGTTAATAACTTTATTATAGTAGCGGTGCGGTCCGCTCGGCAGATTAGGGGTCAATAAGTGTAGGCAGGTGGAGGCGACGTTGAGGGGGGCAGATTATGGGTGTTAGGGGCAGCAGATTAGGGGTACATAAGGATAACGTAGGTGGCGGCGCTTTGCGGTCAGCAGATTAGGGGTTAATAAGTGTAGGTAGCTGGCTGCGACGTTGTGGGGGGCAGGTTTGGGGTTAATAAATATAATATGGGGTCGGCGGTGTTAGGGGCAGCAGATTAGGGGTACATAAGTATAACGTAGTTGGCGGTCGGCAGAATAGGGGTTAAAAAAATTTAATCGAGTTGCGGCGATGTGGGGGGGGGCTCGGTTTAGGGGTACATAGGTAGTTTATGGGTGTTAGTGTACTTTAGAGTACAGTAGTTAAGAGCTTTATAAACCGGCGTTAGCCCAGAAAGCTCTTAGCTACTGACTTTTTTCCTGCGGCTGGAGTTTTGTCGTTAGATTTCTAACGCTCACTTCAGACACGACTCTAAATACCGGAGTTAGAAAAATCCCATTGAAAAGATAGGATACGCAATTTACGTAAGGGGATCTGCGGTATGGAAAAGTCGCGGCTGAAAAGTGAGCGTTAGACCCTTTTTTGAGTGACTCCAAATACCGGAGGTAGCCTAAAACCAGCGTTAGGAGCCTCTAACGCTGGTTTTCACGGCTAACGCCAAACTCTAAATCTAGGCCTAAGATAGCTACAATATAATTAATAATTACATTGTAGCTATTTTAGGATTTATATTTATTTTACAGGTAACTTTGTATTTATTTTAGCTAGGTACAATAGCTATTAAATAGTTAATAACTATTTAATAGCTACCTAGTTAAAATAATTACAAAATTATCTGTAAAATGAATCCTAACCTAAGTTACAAATACACCTAAAACTACACTATCAATAAATTAATTAAATAAATTAACTACAATTAACTAAAATAAACTACAATTAAATAAACTAAACTATATTACAAAAAAAAACACTAAATTACAAAAAATAAAAAAATATTACAAGAAGTTTAATCTAATTACACCTAATCTAAGCCCCCTAATAAAATAAAAAAGCCCCCCAAAATAATAAAATGCCCTATCCTAAGGTATCCTTAGGATAGGGCATAATTACAAAATTATCTGTAAAATGAATCCTAACCTAAGTTACAAATACACCTAACACTACACTATCAATAAATTAATTAAATAAATTAACTACAATTAACTAAAATAAACTACAATTAAATAAACTAAACTATATTACAAAAAAAACACTAAATTACAAAAAATAAAAAATATTACAAGAAGTTTAATCTAATTACACCTAATCTAAGCCCCCTAATAAAATAAAAAAGCCCCCCAAAATAATAAAATGCCCTATCCTAAGGTATCCTATGCCCAAAGTAATCTGCCCTATTTTACATGTAAAAAAAAAGAAATACAATACCCCCCAACATTACAACCCACCACCCACACACCCCTACTCTAAAACCCACCCGATCCCCCCTTATAAAAACCTAACACTACCCCATTGAAGATCACCCTACCTTGAGCCATCTTCACCCCTCCTGGACCGGCAGAAATCTTCATCCTATCCGGGCAGAAGAGGACATCCAGACTGGCAGACATCTTCATCCAAGCAGCATCTTCTATCTTCATCCATCCGACGAGGAACGGCTCCATCTTGAAGACCTCCGGCGCGGAACATCCTTCTAGACCGACGACTACCCGACGACTAAGAATTGACCTCGCATTCTATTGGCTGATCCAATCAGCCAATCGGATTGAACTTCAATCCGATTGGCTGATTAAATCAACCAATCAGATTCTCCCTACCTTAATTCCGATTGGCTGATAAAATCCTATCAGCCAATCGGTATTCGAGGGACGCCATCTTGGATGACGTCATTTAAAGGACCAGCCATTTGTTGGGTAGTCGTTGGCCTAGAAGGATGTTCCGCGCCGGAGGTCTTCAAGATGGAGCCGTTCCTCGTCGGATGGATGAACATAGAAGATGCCGCTTGGTTGAAGATGTCTGCCAGTCCGGATGTCCTCTTCTGCCCAGATAGGATGAAGACTTCTGCCAGTCCGGATGTCCTCTTCTGCCCCATCGGATGACCACTGGTGCCCGACTGGGTGAAGACGGCTCAAGGTAGGGTGATCTTCAATGGGGTAGTGTTAGGTTTTTTTAAGGGGGGATCGGGTGGGTTTTAGAGTACGGGTGTGTGGGTGGTGGGTTGTAATGTTGGGGGGGTATTGTATTTCTTTTTTTTTACAGGTAAAAGAGATGATTACTTTGTAGCAATGCCTGAAAAAGGCATTTTTAAGGGCTATTTGTAATTTAGTTTAGGATAGGGCATTTTATTATTTTGGGGGGCTTTTTTATTTTATTAGGTGGCTTAGATTAGGTTAATTAGATAAAACTTCTTGTAATATTTTTTTATTTTTTGTAATTTAGTGTTTGTTTTTTTTGTAATATAGTTTAGTTTATTCAATTGTATTTTATTTTAGATAATTGTAGTTAATTTATTTAATTTATTGATAGTGTAGTGTTAGGTGTATTTGTAACTTAGGTTAGGCTTTATTTTACAGGTAATTTTGTAATTATTGTAACTAGGTAGCTATTAAATAGTTATTAACTATTTAATAGCTATTTTACCTAGCTAAAATAAATACAAAGTTACCTGTAAAATAAATATAAATCCTAAAATAGCTACAATGTAATTATTAATTATATTGTAGCTATCTTAGGGTTTATTTTATAGGTAAGTATTTAGTTTTAAATAGGAATAATTTTGTTAATAATATTAATATTATTTATATTAATTTAAATAATAATTAAGGTAGGGGGTGTTAGGGTTAGACTTAGGTTTAGGGGGTAATACATTTAATGTAGGCAGCGGCAGTGTAGGGGTGTCAGATTAGAGGTTAATATATTTAATGTAGGTGGCGGCGGTGTAGGGGGTTAGATTAGGGGTTAATATATTTAATGTAGGTGGCAGTGGTGTAGGGGCTCAGATTAGGGGTTAATATATTTAATGTAGGTGGCGGCGGTGTAGGGGGGTCAGATTAGGGGTTAATAAATTTAATGTAGGTGGCAGCAGGGTCCGGGAGTGGCAGTTTAGGGGTTAAACACTTTATTTAGGTGCAGCGGGGTCCGAGAGCGGCGGTTTAGGGGTTAATACATATAATGTAGGTGGCGGTGGGCTCCCGGAGTGGCGGCTTAGGGGTTAATACACTTTATTAGGTATTGCGGTGGGGGATTGCGGTTGACAGGTAGATAGACATTACGCATGCTTTAGGTGTTAGGGTTTTTTTGCAGGCATTTTAGGGAGTTACGGTGCTCCCATACTCAGCGCAAGGCCTGCTACAGCTGCATTTTATGACGAGGTGAAAATAGAGTAAGTTTTCTCCATTTTCGGCACGTAAGGCCTTGCGCTGGATATTGGATACCAAATTGCGCGGGTTTTATATGTTAGTTTAAGGGGAAAAAAACTACGTCCGATGGGTGAAATATACGTGCCGCATTTATATGCGGCGCTGTATATAGGATACCAAACCCGCGCAAAAAACGGCGTCACCGGCTTTTGCGGGTGATGCTGCATATCGGATGGGGCCCAAGATTTTTTTTATGCATAAATGTTTTGTAGATGATCCATTTATATAGCCAATCTGGGAGTGTTTTGTAATAATGTATAGTTTTGCTTATATTTTAAGAACATTGTGATGATCAGATTTCAGGCTAACCAAGCCCCACAGTGTCAGATGTATACATGCATTTTTATGTTATTTGTTTTTTCAGACAGAAAGGGGGGCGGGATGTCTGTACTTCTTTTTTTCCCAACCCCTTTCAGTGGGTTTCCCAGACTATCTCATAAACAATACTAAACTGGGAGCTTCTAAGTAAGTTTTAAAAAAAGTTTTATACCAAATTTTTGGATCAGTAACTGCGCATAGTATTCTTTATTGTAGTGTCTATTACATGCAGTTATATGAAAATTGGTGTATACTGTCCCTTTAATATATTTCAATAATTTATATTCTATTTAATTAAAGTTTTTGTTCTTAGAGTTCTGTGAATTATGTGTTTTAATCAGAAGCCTTTCTGATTTTGTGGTTATTATATTGTGTTTAGACTTTAGAATTATTAGCAGCCACAGCAGCAGTAAAATACAGTATATTATGTATTAAAGAATGACTGTATTTTTTGTATGTTTTAAAAAAAAAAAAAAGTTAGTGAATGTGATGTTTCATACTGTATACCAGTGCTTTCCAAACTGTGTGTCGTGACACATTAGTGTGTCAGCGGAGGTGTGTAGGTGTGTCCCTGCTTCAGCACATTTTATTTTTTAATTTAAAATTATTTTTAAATGTTTTTTTTGGTTTCCGACTTTCCACCTGCCTTCTACGCAAATCAGGTAGTTGACACGTGATTGATACCTAGTGGGTCACAGATCATCTTAACCTATTGGTGCAGCTTAGCGGAAACTGAAACTATTCCCATTGGACATCGTGACTGCATGTGTAGTCAGTGAGTGGGATAGCAGTGTGCTTGCAGCGCGGGCAGAAGTCAGTGGTCGGACTTGCAGAGTTCTGAGGGCAGCAGCTTAAACTCTGAGCTGAAGTCAGAAGTCAAAGTGTTTTGTTTTTTTGCAGCTAGCTCCCAGTAGTGTTGTTCCTGCTCTTGATATATGGAAAGGAAGTGGAAGCTTAAAAATGCTTGAAAATGAAATGCGAGAGTCTTTAGCTAATATTCCACTAAATATTTAGAAAAAAAATTCATCCCATCAACCTCATACATCCCATTAAAATAGTAAGTAGCTATTGGTGTTATTAAACTTTTTTTAAAAAAATTTGCACATACATACTGTTACTTGTAAATACATTTTGTTATTATATCATTTATGTTTGTGTCCGTATCTCTTAAAACAAGTTAGTTTAACCTCCTATTTGCTGGTACAACTGAATTACTGTGTCGCAAAATGATGTCGGTCTAAAAAGTGTCACCAACATGAAGAGTTTGGAAAGCACTGCTGTATACAAATGACAACCAAGTAATTTGTTCAACAAATAATCACTTCTGAGGAGATTATTTGCTGCAGGGATATTTTTTATTTGCTCAGGGAAAATGTTCAAACAAAAAAAAGTTGTCTGCAGAACTTGTTGTTATAAAGGCACAAAACACAAAACTGGATGGTAAATATTTGCATTTTTGTCAGGGAAATGACTTAGCTTCTTTAAAGGCTATTACTATTACATAAAGACTACTCCCGTTACCTCAGTTTTCCTGACAGGTGAGAGGATGGTTGGGTTTCTACTCCCGTTACCTCAGTTTTCCTGACAGGTGAGAGGATGGTTGGGTTTCTACTCCCGTTACCTCAGTTTTCCTGACAGGTGAGAGGATGGTTGGGTTTCTACTCCCGTTACCTCAGTTTTCCTGTCAGGTGAGAGGATGGTTGGGTTTCTACTCCCGTTACCTCAGTTTTCCTGTCAGGTGAGAGGATGGTTGGGTTTCTACTCCCGTTACCTCAGTTTTTCTGACAGGTGAGAGGATGGTTGGGTTTCTACTCCCGTTACCTCAGTTTTCCTGACAGGTGAGAGGATGGTTGGGTTTCTACTCCCGTTACCTCAGTTTTCCTGACAGGTGAGAGGATGGTTGGGTTTCTACTCCCGTTACCTCAGTTTTCCTGACAGGTGAGAGGATGGTTGGGTTTCTACTCCCGTTACCTCAGTTTTCCTGACAGGTGAGAGGATGGTTGGGTTTCTACTCCCGTTACCTCAGTTTTCCTGACAGGTGAGAGGATGGTTTGGTTTCTACTCCCGTTACCTCAGTTTTCCTGACAGGTGAGAGGATGGTTTGGTTTCTACTCCCGTTACCTCAGTTTTCCTGTCAGGTGAGAGGATGGTTGGGTTTCTACTCCCGTTACCTCAGTTTTCCTGTCAGGTGAGAGGATGGTTGGGTTTCTACACCCGTTATAATGTGATAACTGCTTGATTCTTCTAGCCTCAGAGACAGGAGAGAGATGAGACTCCTAAACACACATTATAAGGTGACTGCATCATCTCTCTTGCCTCACAGACACCTAGGATACAAATTTTGCGTTCGTGTTTTAACGCTGAAAAAATGGTAATTACATTATAAGTTTTGTCGGTATAGCTGTACCGCAAGCCTTTTATCCTGTAACGCAACGTCAGTCCTGCACACGTAAAAATTACGTTTTTTCATGGGACTTTCATAGTGCAACCATTACGAGTTTTTCAGTGAGGCTAAAAAGCTTGCGTTGCAGTCTATACCGACAAGATCCGTTTCGAAATCTGAGAGCAGTAGTTATGAGTTTTACACTACAAAACTGTTACATAAACATAACTAACTGTCACAAAGTACACTAAACACCCATAAACTACCTATTAACCCTTACGCCGAGGCCCTCCCGCATTGCAAATACTATATTAAAGTTATTAACCACTAATCTGCTGCTCCCAACATCGCCGCCACTATTAAAACGTATTAATCCCTATTCCGCCTCTCCCCGACATACTAAGGTAGGTTATTAACCCCTAAACCGCCGCCCTCCCACATCACAAACACTATTTAAATATTATTAACCCCTAATCTGCCGTCCATCCGCCCACATCGCCCCCACTATAATAAAGTTATTAACCCCTAATTCCGCTGCCACTATAATAAACCTATTAACCCCTAAACTGAAAGACCCCACAACAAAATATACTAAATAAACCAATTAACCCCTAAACGAAAGCCCCCCACATCACAATAAACTAATTTAAACTAGTAACCTCTAAACCTATTGCCCCCCCCAACTTTATATTAAAATGACAATTTCCCTATCTTAAATTAAATTAAAACTTACCTGTCAAATAAAAAAAACTAAGTTTAAACTAACAATTAAACTAATATAACTATTAAACTAAAATTAAACTAAATACCAATTAAATAAACTATATTACAGATTAAAAAAATCCTAACACTACTACTAAAAATGACAAAGTATCTAATTACAAAAAATAAAAAATACTAAATTACAAAAAATAACAAACTCTAAATTACGAAAAATAACAAACGACATTATCAAAAATAGAAAAGAATTACACCTAATCTAATACCCCTATAAAATTAAAAACCATTGCCCTAAGTTAAACAGCTCTTTTACCTGTAAAAAAAAATACAAAGACCCCCCCGACAGTAAAATCCACCAACCAGCCAACACCCCAAAATAAAAAACCTAACTCTAACAAAAACCTAACCTACCCATTGCCCTGAAAAGGTATTGAACATGTAAAAAGAGCTGTGAGGGGGGTAATCGCCTGCTTTAGCTCAGACAGCGGGAAACCTTTTGGATCCATAGATTGGGTACTATGGGTCCAGGGGGTCTTAACCGCGATATAGATTTGGCAGCTTTCTTGGATGTTTAAAACCGTTGACATTAATCCAGTTAGTAAATATAGAACTATAATGAATTTTGTTCCTGAATATAATAGAAGTGGATGACCTTAGAATTTAAATAGGCTTATGTAGTAATATATAATCATATACTCTTTTATAAGAAATTATCTTTTTTATTGACATTAGTTAAAGACACTGGCATGTATTTATCAAGCCGTTAACCGCAAATACGCTGGAATTCCGCAGCTTATTTGTGGCGAGCCTGATTCGCCTTAGTTATCAAACCCTACAGACCGGCAAAAGTAGAATTTAGTAACGTAACATACGATCCGCCGGACTCAGTCTGACACAGATCGATGCTTACGTCACTACAGATGTTCCGAACGCAAGTTCAGCACAATCTGACTACTTTTGGAAGTTATCAAATTCCTACCAGGTACGCTCAGCACTATTCCGGCCCAGCGTACCTAGTTTTCAATCCACTGCCCTGGAGGCGGCTGATGCCATAGGAATCAATGGGAGTCGGAAAGCAGCGAGAGCTTATGTTCGCTGCTGCCCGATATCCCATTGATTCCTATGGGAAGGTGTACACCTAACACCCTAACATGTACCCCAAGTCTAAACACCCCTAATCTGCCCCCCACACCGCTGCCACCTACATTATACTTATTAACCCCTAATCTGCTGCCCCGACACCGCCGCCACCTTAATAAAAATTATTACCCCCTATCCCGCCGCTCCCGACCCCGCCGCAACAAAATAAACTTATTAACCCCTAAACCGCCGCTCCCGGAGCCCACCGCCACCTACATTATACTTATTAACCCCTAATCTTCCTCCTCCGACACCGCCGCCACTATATTAAATTTATTAACCCCTAAACCTAAGTCTAACCCTAACCCTAACACCCCCTAACTTAAATATAATTTAAATATATCTAAATAAATATTCCTATCATTAACTACATGATTCCTATTTAAAACTAAATACTTACCTATAAAATAAACCCTAAGATAGCTACAATATAACTAATAGTTACATTGTAGCTAGCTTAGGGTTTATTTTTATTTTACAGGCAACTTTGTATTTATTTTAACTAGGTACAATAGTTATTAAATAGTTATTAACTATTTAATAACTTCCTAGTTAAAATAAATACAAATATACCTGTAAAATAAAACCTAACCTAAGTTACAATTACACCTAACAATACACTATAATTAAATAAATTAAGTAAACTAAATACAATTAAAAACAATTATCTAAAGTACAAAAAACAAACAAACACTAAATTACAAAAAATAATAAAATAATTACAAGTTTTTAAACTAATTACACCTAATCTAATCCCCCTAATAAAATAAAAAAGCCCCCCAAAATAATAAAAAGCCCTACCCTATACTAAATTACGAATAGCCCTTAAAAGGGTCTTTTGCGGGGCATTGCCCCAAAATAATCAGCTCTTCACCACCCACACACCCAACCCTACTCTAAAACTTACCCAATACCCCCTTAATAAAACTTAACACTAACCCCTTGAAGATCACCCTACCTTGAGACATCTTCACCCAACCAGGCCGAAGTCCTCAACGAAGCCGAGCGAAGTGGTCCTCCAGACGGGCAGAAGTCTTAATCCAAGCTGGGCAGAATAGGTCCTCCAGACGGGCAGAAGTCTTCATCCAGGCGGCATCTTCTATCTTCATCCATCCGACGCAGAGCGGCTCCATCTTCAAGACATCCGACGCGGAGTATCCTCTTCATCCAGAGTCTTTTTGAACAATAACGGTTGCTTTAAGTGACGACATCCAAGATGGCGTCCCTTGAATTCCGATTGGCTGATAGAATTCTATCACCCAATCGGAATAAAGGTAGGAAAAATCCTATTGGCTGATGCAATCAGCCAATAGGATTGAAGTTCAATCCTATTGGCTGATCAAATCAGCCAATAGGATTGAGCTCGCATTCTATTGGCTGATTGGAACAGCCAATAGAATGCCAGCTCAATCTTATTGGCTAATTGGATCGGAATTCAAGGGATGCCATCTTGGATGACGTAATTTAAAGGAACCGTCATTCTTTCGTCGGATGTTGTTAGAAGAGGATGCTCTGCGTCGGATGTCTTGAAGATGGAGCCGCTCCGCGCCGGATGGATGAAGATAGAAGATGCCGCCTGGATGAAGACTTCTGCCCGTCTGGAGGATCTCTTCTGCCCGACTTGGATGAAGACTTCTGCCCGTCTGGAGGACCACTTCGCCCGGCTTCGTTGAGGACTTCGGCTCGGTTGAGTGAAGACGTCACAAGGTAGGGTGATCTTCAAGGGGTTAGTGTTAGGTTTTATTAAGAGGGTATTGGGTGTGTTTAGAGTAGGGTTGGGTGTGTGGGTGGTGGGTTTTAATGTTGGGGGGGGTATTGTATTTTTTTTTACAGGTAAAAGAGCTGATTACTTTGGGGCAATGCCCCGCAAAAGGCCCTTTTAAGGGCTATTCGTAATTTAGTATAGGGTAGGGTTTTTTATTATTTTGGGGGGCTTTTTTATTTTATTAGGGGGATTAGATTATTTTACTATTTTCTGTAATTTAGTGTTTGTTTTTTTGTACTTTAGATAATTGTTTTTAATTGTATTTAGTTACTATCTTTAGTTAATGTATTTAATTATAGTGTAGTGTTAGGTGTAATTGTCACTTAGGTTAGGTTTTATTTTACAGGTATATTTGTATTTATTTTAACTAGGTAGTTATTAAATAGTTAATAACTATTTAATAACTATTCTACATAGTTAAAATAAATACAAACTTGCCTGTAAAATAAAAATAAATCCTAAGAAAGCTACAATGTAACTATTAGTTATATTGTAGCTATCTTAGGGTTTATTTTATAGGTAAGTATATAGTTTTAAATAGGAATAATTTATTTCGATTTATTTAAATTATATGTAAGTTAGGGGGTGTTAGGG
Organism: Bombina bombina; assembly: GCF_027579735.1. Taxonomy (NCBI): domain Eukaryota; kingdom Metazoa; phylum Chordata; class Amphibia; order Anura; family Bombinatoridae; genus Bombina; species Bombina bombina. Next base: position 1,115,294,190 of record NC_069504.1, read on the forward strand.
TTAGTCTTAGGTTTAGGGGTTAATACATTTAATATAGTGGCGGCGGTGTAGGGGGGGGCAGATTAGGGGTTAATAAATATAATGTAGGTGGCGGTGGGCTCCGGGAGCGGCGGTTTAGGGGTTAAACACTTTATTTAGTTGCAGGCGGGGCCCAAGAGCGGCAGGATAGGGGTTAATAATTTTATGTAGGAGGCGGCGGTATAGTGGACGGAAGATTAGGGGTTAATATGTATAATGTAGGTGGCGGTGGGCTCCGGGAGCGGCGGTTTAGGGGTTAATACATTTATTAGAGTTGCGGTGGGCTCCGGGAGCGGCGGTTTAAGGGTTAATAACTTTATTTAGGTGTGGCGGGGTCCGGGAGCGGCGGTATAGTGGGTAAACAGTGTAGTATAGTGTGGGTGTTTAGTGACAGGGTACCAAGAAAGCTGAAAAAAAGCCGAAGAGCAGCGAGATCGATGGCTGTTAGTTAGCAACAGTCCGCTGCTCATTGCACCGTACTTGGTGCGCGGCTGTTTGACAGCTTTTTTGGTAACTTTGGAGAGCGTATTCAGGTCCTCGGCAGCGATGTTAGGCTATGTTAGGAGAGTGTATTGGTGCCGTTGAATGCAAGAAAGTCGACGGCTTGATAAGTAGATGCCTAAAAGTGTATGTATATAGATTTCTCCAGCGTTCAAAAACTTTTGAAAGCATTTAAAAGTATTTGAAAATCTTTTATGAGATATATATACAGTATATATAGGTATCTCAATTAGAAGCACCTTTTACTCAATATATTTTTATGTACTGTTTAAACTACATTTTTTATTAAAGGGACAGTCAACACCAGAAATGTTGTTGTTTTAAAAGATAGATAATCCCTTAATTACCAATTCCTCAATTTTGCATAACCAACACAGTTATAATTATACAAGTTTTACCTCTGTAATTACCTTGTATCTAAGCCTCAGCAGACTGCCCCCTCATTTCAGTGCTTTTGACAGACTTGCATTTTAGCCAATCAGAGCTGTCTCCATGGTTAATTCACATGCAAGAGCTCAATGTTATCTATATGAAACACGTAAACTAATGCCCTCTAGTGGTGGAAAACTTTCAAAATGCATTTAGATTAGAGGTGGCCTTCAATGTCTAAGAAATTAGCATATGAACCACCTAGGTTTAGCTTTCAACTAAGAATACTAAGAGAACAAAGCAAAATTGGTGAAAAAAGTAAATTGGAAAGTTGTTTAAAATTACATTCCCTATTTGAATCATGAAAGTTTTTTTTGGACTTGACTGTCGGTTTAAGGTTTTATTAAGGTTTTATATGTTTATATAAATATGTTATTTGTGGAATTTTTTATACATACAACGATTATTTGCACCTATTTTTCTTTCATATATTTTGTTTATATGTTGCTACTAGGTTTGGCTAACCAATAGGGATGCTGGTTCTACGGAGCTTAGGAGCTCCTATGTACAGGTATACTCTTATGAATATGTGAATAAGTTTTAGGATAGTAAAATAATACGGACATTTTAACTGGAGTGTAAAGGAAACACTCCCATGGACGCACACCCACCTACGGATTACCAATGAAAATTTCGGAGGAGGGTCCAGTGTTTCAGTCAAAAGAGAGATAGGCAGGAGGAATGGGCATAGCCTCTGACAAAGCAGGGAGGAGCCCGCGAAACGCGTTAAGCCATGCCCATTGTTTACCACAAGGAGACGTGAATGTGAACAGAGCACTGTCATACTTGAGCCGGCTACACGAGTCTGATCTGATCTCACAGGACCTCCTAAGGTTGTTCGAACTCTGTACCCTTGCATAATTAACTATGCAGGATTTGCCCATAAGATAGATCACACTATTCGATCAAGTGATACAAAGTACCCAATTTAAGGAGCCTGACAAACAAAAGGATTGTGTGTGAATCCAGGCAAGACGTTTCTTTTTAAAGGGACAGAGTATACATTGGCTGCTACAACATACCTCATATGTTTGAGGGTTCCTTTGTGAGTGCATATACATATGTCTTTCATGTGATGAAATGAAATGTACTTTTAACTCTGCACTTAGATCTTCTTGTGTGCTCCATTTACTCTGTTATACAGATTGAAGCGTCACACACATCTTTTTGAGCCTAGGAGGAAACACCAGAAGGCTGAGAAGGAGAAGCATTTGAGGATCAAGTTATTCTCTTTTATTTGAGGATCAAGATTGGCCCAGTTGGGACTAAGTATCATATTCTATATATATGTATTAATGTACATTTAAACAAGGTTGGTATATACACATATATGTGCACAAGGTTTATTTTATTCATTTGATACATCTAAATAAATGTATGTGGCACTTCTCAAATGTTCTTTATTAATGAGTTATATTGTAGCTAGCTTAGGTTTTATTTCACAGGTAAGTTTGTATTTAGTTTTAAATAGTTATTATTTAGTTAATAATTGTAACTTTAATTTAGCTCTATTTTAATTATGTTAAAGTTAGAGGGTGTTAGGGGTTAGGGTTACGTTAAGGTTAGGGTTAGGGTTAGGTTTAAGGTTACGTTAAGGTTAGGGTTAGGTATTAATATAGTTTAATCTAGGTTTTTGTGATGTGGGGGGCTGGCGGTTTAGGGGTTAATAGGTTTATTTAGTGTTAGTGATGTGGGAGGCCAGAGGTTTAAGGGTTAATAACTTTATTTAGTTGCAGCGATGTCAGGGATCGGCGGAATAGGGGTTAATAGATTTATTATAGTGTGGGCGATGTTGGAGTGCAGGGGAATAGGGGTTAATAACTTTAGTACAGTGCCGGCGATATCGGGAGCGGCAGATTAGGGGTTAATAACATTATGAAGGTGTTGGCGATATTGGGGGCAGCAGATTAGTTGTATAGACGTGGGGTTTATGTTAGGGTGTTAGGTTTAAATGTTATTTTTTTCTCCCATAGACACCAATGGGGCTGCGTTACGGAGCTTTTCTTTCCGCGATCGCAGGTGTTAGGCTTTTTTCTGACCCACTCTCCCCATTAATGTCTATGGAGAAAGCGTGCACGAGCACATCAAAACAGTGCTTGGATTGTGTGCAGTATGGAGCTCAACGCAATCATATCGCACGCACAAGCCAGATGTTTGAAAACTTGTAATGGCTGCGCTATAGAGGGATAAATAACGCAACTTGTGTTGCTTTCATTAATTTCCCTATAGCACGCATAACTTGTAATCTAGCTGAGACAGAGTAGGTACAGGACAACTACACATGCATCAGTGATCACTGCTCCTCCCCTCTTACCTCACAGTCAGAGGAGGTACAGGACACCTACACATGCATCAGTGATCACTGCTCCTCCCCTCTTACCTCAAAGTCAGAGGAGGTACAGGACAACTACACATGCATCAATGATCACTGCTCCTCCCCTCTTACCTCACAGTCAGAGGAGGTACAGGACACCTACACATGCATCAGTGATCACTGCTCCTCCCCTCTTATCTCACAGACAGAGGGGGTACAGGACACCTACACATGCATCAGTGATCACTGCTCTACCCCTCTTGTCTCACAGATAGAGGGGGTACAGGACACCTAGACATGCATCAGTGATCACTGCTCTACCCCTCTTGTCTCACAGATAGAGGGGGTACAGGACACTTACACATGCATCAGTAATCACTGCTCCTCCCCTCTTACCTCACAGACAGAGGAGGTACAGGACACCTACACATGCATCAGTGATCACTGCTCCTCCCCTCTTACCTCACAGACAGAGGGGGTACAGGACACCTACACATGCATCAGTGATCACTGCTCCTCCCCTCTTACCTCACAGACAGAGGAGGTACAGGACACCTACACATGCATCAGTGATCACTGCTCCTCCCCTCTTACCTCACAGACAGAGGGGGTACAGGACACCTACACATGCATCAGTGATCACTGCTCCTCCCCTCTTACCTCACAGACAGAGGAGGTACAGGACACCTACACATGCATCAGTGATCACTGCTCCTCCCCTCTTACCTCACAGACAGAGGAGGTACAGGACACCTACACATGCATCAGTGATCACTGCTCCTCCCCTCTTACCTCACAGACAGAGGGGGTACAGGACACCTACACATGCATCAGTGATCACTGCTCCTCCCCTCTTACCTCACAGACAGAGGAGGTACAGGACACCTACACATGCATCAGTGATCACTGCTCTACCCCTCTTACCTCACAGACAAAGGAGGTACAGGACACCTACACATGCATCAGTGATCACTGCTCCTCCCCTCTTACCTCACAGACAGAGGGGGTACAGGACACTTACACATGCATCAGTGATCACTGCTCTACCCCTCTTACCTCACAGACAAAGGAGGTACAGGACAACTACACATGCATCAGTGAACACATTTGTTCGTCCGTTTCGATTTTTGAATATTTGTACAACATTCAAGATTCATTTAATGTAATAGTATTTCTAATGCTTTCTTTAAATGTAATATTCAAATGATGCAATATTCTAAATAGAAACATTCAAATTGATATATTTGTATTTCCCTACCACATGAACTATTGAACTTCTTAATAGTGTTTGTTAAATCAAATGTTACATTCAAAATGTTAAATGTGGACATTTGATCTATAAACATTCTAATTCAAAAGTGACATTCGAAAACATTGATTATAGAATTTCTACAATAACATTTGTTCTAACATTCGTTTTTGAATAAATAAACACATTCGCTCATCCCTATTAAACATTTAAAAAAATTGACACTGTCACTTATTAGCAATCGTGGCATTTATCATGCAGGTAACAGGTTCATTACTGATGATTACTACATAATATCTCAAATTTGTCTCCTCAAGTCACTTGATAATGTCTTGAACTGGCTTTTTTAGATATTTAGATATATTTAGATATTTTACTGCTATTTACAAACCGTATATTTGCTTGCATGCAAGTTATACACTCTGAAATGGCCACAGAAGACATTCTAGAGGTTGATTAACATACACGTTATTGATTGATTAAAGCTCCATACATCCTTATAGGAGATTGTATACGGTCAACAGGGTACACATTTACATATGTATGGGGACATATACATTTGTAGATGTGATGACTACGTGATGTCACGTACAGCCAAAGAGATCCACAAGAACATTTTATTGCTGTTACTGTCACAAGCAGTACTGGCATTATTAAAATTGGAAATTTAAAGGAGATCGCTTAGTCATGACTTTCATAGTAAACTATTGCAATCTGTTTCCATCCGCACCACTGCTTACCCATCTGAATGCATCTTCTAGGTTGTCAGGATGGGCAGACTGTGCACTGTTATTCTATCGCTATATGGTCACTTTGCTGCTTTCACAAGGATTGTTTCTATTTTTACTAAATAATATTTTCATCTTGGCATGAACTGTAAACAAAATGGCAACAACAACTAACTTTAGCTCTAACCTTAATCACTATCCTCAATTATTAACTACAAAATAACCCTACTTATAACTTTAAAGGGACAGTCTACACCAGCAATTTTATTGTTTTAAAAGATAAATAATCCCTTTATTACCCATTTCCCAGTTTTGCATAACTAACATATTTATAATAATATACTTTTAACCTCTGTGATTATCTTGTATCTAAGCCTCTGCAAACTGCCCCTTTTTTCAGTTCTTTTGACAGACTTGCAGTTTAGCCAATCAGTGCCTGCTCCCAGATAACGTCTTGTGCACAAGCACAGTGTTATCTATATGAAATATGTGAACTAACACCCTCTAGTGGTGAAAAACTGTTAAAATGCAATCTGAAAGAGGTGGGCTTCAAGGTCTAAGAAATTAGCTTATGAACCTCATAGGTTCAGAAAGAATACCAAGAGAACAAAGCAAAATTGGTGATAAAAGTAAATTGGAAAATTGTTTAAAATTACATGCTCTATCTGAATCATGAAAGTTTATTTTGGCCTAGACTTTAACTTAGTTCTAACCAAAACCTCAATCCTAACCCGCATCTCAAAAACCAACTCAAACCCTTTCCCTAAACCCTCACCTATTTCTAGCATAACCTTATTTCTAGCCTCCATCACTAGCCAAAAACCCTAACTGTAACCCAAACCCAAACCTAGATCTAACTATATAACCTTATTCCTAACCCAATCACTAATTTACAACCCTAATCCTAATTGTAACCCTAACCTAGATCTAACCATATAACCTTAATCCTAACCCCTATCACTAACCCCAAAACCTAACCCTAATTCTATCCCTAACCTAGATCTAACCATATAACCTTAATCCTGACCCCAATTACTAACTCAAAACCCTAATCCTGACCCCAATCACTAACTCAATACCCTAATCCTAATTGTAACCCTAACCTAGATCTAACCATATAACCTTAATCCTAACCCAATCACTAACTCACAACTCTAATCCTAATTCTAACCCTAACCTAGATCTAACCATATAACCTTAATCCACTGAAGCCCTAATTTACACAAACATGCATTTCCTATTAATTAGTTAATTAATTATTTAAAACATGTTTCCTAAGCACAATAGCTTAGTTTAGTTTAATGTCTCTATAATGTAATCACTTAACAAGTGCTAGAAAGCAAACATCAAGCTCATAACGCACCAAAGAGCTTGACCTGATGAGAGAGAGGAATAGTTCATTGTTTCAAAGGATCATTAAAATTTCACAAGTTTATTATACACTGCATTAAAGGGTCATTGTAGTCTTAAATTTCTTCACCTTTAGGGGGTTGATTTATGAAGCAGCGGATACTTCCGACCCACTCTGCTTCAGTTCCGTCTGAAGCGGAAGTTAAGAAGCAGCGGTCCTAAGAACGCTGCTCATTAAATCGTCCGCCACCTCTGAGGTGACGGACAGCAATCAGCCCGATCAAATACGATTGGGTTGATTGACACCCCCTGCTAGCGGCCTATTAGCCACAAATCTGCAGGGGGCGGTATTGCACCAGCAGTTCACAAGAACTGCTGGTGCAATGATAAATGCTGACAGCCATCCTTAAATGGCACACGGTCTAAAATACAAAACATACAAAGAAAGACTCTATAACCTAAATATGTATAGCTTAGAGGAGCGAAGGGAAATAGGTCACATTTTAGAAACCTTCAAATATATGAAGGGACATATAAAAGTGGAAGCTGTAAGCATTTTCCACAAAAAAAAACAAATGCCAAAACAAGGGGTTACAATCTAAAGTTAGAGGGTATCAGATTCAGGAGATATGTAAGGAAGCATTTTTTTTACAGAAAGGTGGTGGATTCATGGAATAAACTTCTAATTGAGGTGGTAAACACAGGGACTGTAAAAGAATTGTGCAAGGCTATGCTAAGAAAACAGTAACATGTAATATGTGTAGACTTGATAGGACATGCATAAGGCTATCCTAAGTAAACAGTAACATGTAATATGTGTAGACTTGATGGGACATGCATAAGGCTATCCTAAGGAAACAGAAACATGTAATATGTGTAGACTTGATGGGACATGCATAAGGCTACCCTAAGGAAACAGAAACATGTAATATGTGTAGACTTGATGGGACTTGCATAAGGCTATACTAAGGAAACAGTAACATGTAATATGTGTAGACTTGATGGGACATGCATAAGGCTATCCTAAGGAAACAGAAACATGTAATATGTGTAGACTTGATGGGACTTGCATAAGGCTATCCTAAGGAAACAGTAACATGTAATATGTGTAGACTTGATGGGACATGCATAAGGCTATCCTAAGGAAACAGAAACATGTAATATGTGTAGACTTGATGGGACTTGCATAAGGCTATCCTAAGGAAACAGAAACATGTAATATGTGTAGACTTGATGGGACATGCATAAGGCTATCCTAAGGAAACAGAAACATGTAATATGTGTAGACTTGATGGGACATGCATAAGGTTATCCTATGTAATAAGTAACATGTAATATGTGTAGACTTGATGGGACATACATAAGGTTATCCTAAGGAAACAGTAACATGTAATATGGGTAGACTTGATGGGACATGCATAAGGCTATCCTAAGGAAACAGAAACATGTAATATGTGTAGACTTGATGGGACATGCATAAGGCTACCCTAAGGAAACAGAAACATGTAATATGTGTAGACTTGATGGGACTTGCATAAGGCTATACTAAGGAAACAGTAACATGTAATATGTGTAGACTTGATGGGACATGCATAAGGCTATCCTAAGGAAACAGAAACATGTAATATGTGTAGACTTGATGGGACATGCATAAGGCTATCCTAAGTAAACAGAAACATGTAATATGTGTAGACTTGATGGGACTTGCATAAGGCTATCCTAAGGAAACAGTAACATGTAATATGTATAGACTTGATGGGACATACATAAGTTTATACTAAGTAATAAGTAACATGTAATATGGGTAGACTTGATAGGACATGCATAAGGCTATCCTATGTAATAAGTAACATGTAATATGTATAGACTTGATGGGACATGCATAAGGCTATCCTAAGGAAACAGTAATATGTAATATGTGTAGGCTTGATGGGACATGCATAAGGTTATCCTAAGTAATACATAACATGTAATATGTATAGACTTGATGGGACCTGCTTAAGGTTATCCTATGTAATAAGTAACATGTAATATGTGTAGACTTGATGGGTCATGCATAAGGCTATCCTAAGAGAACAGTAACATGTAATATGTGTAGACTTGCTAACTAATATCGGAAACATCTTAAAGAACAGTTATGAATGAAATGAAAAGAAGAAATCCTATTATCATCCTGATGATAAAAATAGCTAAAATTAAATTCCAAAGAGAACAAGGCTACAATTAAAAATGAATGAAGGGTTAAAAAATGAATGAAGGGTTAATGTTTAGCCCTATATAGAGGAGGAGCATGAAAGAAGGATCATCTTGACAAAGGCTCTGAGCAGCTGAAACGCGTAGACGTTCCATTTTTCACAGCTCCTGAATCACCGGACCAAGACTCTGTATTTACTCCCATAACCACAGCGGTAGGAGTTTGAAAATTACGAGCAAGTTCAAAAGAGTGCGCACTCTTAGAAATCAACAAAGATTGGCTATACATGGACACGCATCATCAGAATACAGAAGCGTGCATATAGGGAAAACAGCGAGTACAATTACCAGAGGTAGAGGACGCCGAAGAAACAGTGAGTACAATAAAAACACTGTGAATACTCTCTACCTTAAAGGTATAACAACAACTGTCGTCAAATTCACCTCATACTATTTAGACATGTGCATGGCGAAAAAATTTGGTTCGGTTCAGAACGATTCAGATGTTTTTGAATTTCGGTTCAGATCGTTTCGAATTCAGAAAAATTTGAATCAATTTGGTTCAGATTCGTTTCGGATTCATTCGGATTCAAATAAATTCGGCTGGATTCGGTTTGATTCGGTTCGGAAATTCGGAATTTCGGTATGTGTTAGGTGGGATGTTCTGTGTATTAGACTAGTATTAAGTACTGTATATTAGGTGTAACCCATAGCAGAGTGATATAACCTAATATACTGTACAATACTAGTGTAATCCATGGCCATCCGAATCTACCGAATAAATCCGAACTAATTTGGATTTATTTGGTAGATTCGGCACTATTTCAATTCGGAAATTCGAATTGATTCGAATCTCCAAATTTAATGAATTCGGCCGAATTTCAAAATCGAATAGCGTACATTTCTAATACTATTGCCTACTGACTTTGTATCCACAATTGTCAAATATACCGCTACAAACAACAGTGGTCAAATTTACCCTGTTAAACCATTCATTTACATTGTATCTATTTCTCTTATATTGTTACAAGAAATAAATACAAATGGGAAAACCCATCAGACATTTGAAAATTGCCTATATATAAGGATATACTTTCTACATAGACTACACCATATGAAAACTAAGGACTTCCACAAATTATGAGATTTGATTGAGCTCCAGGGTTTAGAGAAGCCAAAATTGTCCGAATATATAAATACTGCTCCTAGCTTCTGGTATTCTACTGTCCTTTTAGAAAAAGGCAGTCGTAAAGAGGATTTAGAATTTAGGTTTCTTAATTTCAACGTTCAATAGTTATCTGTTTTTTATAAAAGATATATTAATCATGCATAGGAAATGTTAATGATCATTTGTATTGTGCGTATCTTATGTTAATGTTTCTGACACCGGTGTCACTCCAATTGGTTTTATATGTTAATAAATGTCTCATATTTTTATGAATGAAGTAATGTTTTAATTGGTTCTTAATTATACTGATAACTTATGTGTACATAAATTATAATTGAAAGTTCTTTATCAAAGTTTTTTAAGAGACGCCACATCCTTATTTTTTCTAGCAAGAGTAATTTTGATTATCTTGTTATTAATAATATTTTTCGAGTAAGGTATTTTCTTATGCAGTTAGCCCATGGGCGCCACCCACATCCTAACCTGTACTAAAGTATCACTTGGATCGTATTTGGTGAGAAATACGATCAGCGGGTAGGCACTGCATTTGTATTGTTTAGGTTCTTGAGACAATCTTTGTTATCTCTATTGTAAACATCACAAAAACACCTTTACATTTGGGGACTTCTGGCTGTAAGTAATACATGAGCAATAACCAGTAATGTGTCTCTTAATAAAGTTTTATTATATTTCCATTTTGTCCTAAGCAACTTTATATGAAATATTCAGTCAAAATAATAAATCTGACAAAATAGAGGTTAGAGAAAGATTTCATCCTCTCAACCTAATACCTAATTTCTTATTATTGCTATAAAACTTGATATGAATATAAACATGCAACTTAATTTATCATCTGCCGGGCTTACGTCGAGCAGGCAGCATTTGCTTTCCACATTTAACATTGCTTGAGCTATCAATCGTGTGAGTGCAGGGGCTGTCAATCATCCGGATTGGATCAGATCGCTATGACATTCTCCACACTTTAGGTAGCAGAGATGTTATTAGCAGCGTAGCCTGAAGCTGCCTTCACAGCTTAATAAATGGAGCACATTGATTTTAGAGGGAGATAAAACCCAAAAGACACATTAATGTGCAGATGGAGAGGTTGTCATTTAGGGAACCTCTGATCACGGCTTTCAGGCAGTATTGTGCTGACATTTATTATTGAATGAGCAGCTGCTTGTGCCATGCTTCCATCCTGGTTTTACATGGCCAATTGCCAGTGAGCAGGGGGTAACAATCACTGTGGATCGACTAGCCCAGAGTGATTTTAATTCACCAAATTGATTAACAAGCAGCAATCTAATAACCTCTGATTAATAACTATCGGCTTCAGGCTTGCTCATGTGAGTATGCACCGAAGGTACGCTAAAGCTACATATGCAGCTTGATAAATGGAACTGATTGAGCTTGCTAATATTTCCTTCTGTAGGCTTAATTCATTCTCAGGATACCCTATGTATATCCCATGCATTTTTGAACTCCCATACACCATATGTCCTTATTCACTGGACGTCTATTCCATGGCCTCTATTTATCAAGCTGTCAACTGCAAATACGCTGGAATTCTGCAGCGTATTTGTGGCGAGCCTGATTCGCCTTAGTTATCAAAGGCTAGAGACCGGCAAAAGTAGAATTTTGTGACGTAACATACGATCCGCTGGACTCAGTCTTACACAGATCGATGCTTACGTCACTTCAGATGTTCCGAATGCAAGTTCGGCACAATCTGACTACTTTTGCTAGTTATCAAGATCCTACCAGGTACGCTCGCCACTTTTCTGGCCCAGCGTACTTGGTTTTCAATCCGCCACCCTGGAGGCGGCGGATGCCATAGGAATCAATGGGAGTCTGATAGCAGCGAAAGCTCATGTTCGCTGCTGCCTGATATCCCATTGATTCCTATGGTAACATCTACACCTAACACCCTAACATGTACCCCGAGTCTAAACACCCCTAATCTGCCCCTTCTACACCTACTTTATACTTATTAACACCTAAACCGCCGCTCCCGGAGCCCACCGCCACTCTAATAAACTTATTAACCCCTAAACTGCCACTCCCGGACCCCGCCGCAACTAAATATATTATATACATTATATTTATTAACCCCTAATCTGCCCCCCTACACTGCCACCACCTACATTATATTTATTAACCCCTAATCTGCCCCCTCTACACCGCCACCACTATATTAATTTTATTAATCCCTAAACCTAAGTCTAACCCTAACACCCCCCTAACTTAAATATTATTTAAATTAATCTAAATAAATTTACTATTATTAACTAAATTATTCCTATTTAACCCCTTAAGGACCAGCGACGTACCCTGTATGTCACTGGCCTTTTTTTGGGACTTGATTGTTTTATAGCGCGGTCTTGCCACCAGTGTTGAGACTGCTCTATTCCACAAAGCCTGCTGGAGGGAGGGTATTAATAGCGTGTTCTTGCTAGACTTGTGCTATTATGTCCTGAAAAAACCCTTAACGATCAGTGACATACAGGGTACATTGTGGTCATTAAGGGGTTAAAACTAAATACTTACCTATAAAATAAACCCTAAGATAGCTATAATATAACTAATAGTTACATTGTAGCTATTTTAGGATTTAGTTTTATTTTACAGGCAACTTTGTATTTATTTTAACTAGGTACAATAGTTATTAAATAGTTATTCACTATTTAATAACTACCTAGCTAAAATAAAAACAAAAGTACTTGTAAAATAAATCCTAACCTAAGTTACAATTACACCTAACACTACAATTAAATACATTAAATTAATTAACTACAATTACCTACAATTAAATACAATTAAATAAAATAAAGTACAAAAAAAAAACCACTAAATTACAGAAAATAAAAAAAAATACCAGAATTTTAAACTAATTACACCTAATTTTAATCTAATCCCCCTAATAAAATAAAAAAGCCTCCCAAAATAATAAAATTCCCTACCCTATACTAAATTACAAATATCCCTTAAACGGGCCTTTTGCGGGGCATTGCCCCAAAGTAATCAGCTCTTTTACCTGAAAAAAAAGAAATACAATCCCCTCAACATTAAAACCCACCACCCACACACCCAACCCTACTCTAAAACCCACCCAATCCCCCCTTAATAATACCTAACACTAACCCCTTGAAGATCACCCTACCTTGAGCCATCTTCACCCAGCCGGGCACAAGTGGACCTCCAGAGGGGCAGAAGTCTTCATCTGATCCGGGCAGAAGAGGTCCTCCAAGCGGCAGAAGTCTTCATCCGATCTGGGCAGAAGAGGACCTCCAGACCGGCAGAAGTCTTCATCCAGGTGGTTGCGCTTGGAAGAAGACTTCACCGCCTGGAACAGGACCTTCTCCGCCGGACTTCAGGAACCGTGAGTACTATCCTTAGGTTTTTTGGGGGGATTTGTTTTATTTAGATTAGGGATGGGCAGAAAAGTGGACCTTGATTGGCTGATCCAATCAAGTATTAAAAAAAAAAAACTAACCGCCCGCATCAAGTATTAAAAAAAAAAACGCCTGCACGAAATATAACGAAAAAAAATCCTACAAGAAGTATTAACTCCTAAACTGAAAAATGCCTACATCGCAATAAACCTATTTACTCTATTAACCCCTAAACCGCAAAACCCCTACATCGCAATAAACCTATTTACCCTATTAACCCCTAAACCGCAAAATCCCTACATAGTAATAAACCTATTTACCCTATTAACACCTAAACCGCAAAACCCCTACATCGCAATAAACCTTTTTAACTTATTAACCCTTTAAACCGCCAAAACACACAACGGAAAAAACTATTTAAATAATTAAGTACAGTACACTAACCTAACAACCCCTAACCTAACAACCCCTAACCTAACACCCCCTAACCTAACACCCCTTAACTTAACACTCCATTATATAAACCCAAATTACCTAAACTAATACATTCTAAAGTTACAAAAAATAAAAAAAAGCTAACATTACAGAAAATTAAAAAAGCTAATTACCAAATTTAACAAAATTAAACCTAATCCCTATTAAAATAAAAAAGACCCCCCCAAAATAAAAACACCCCCTACTCTAATAATAAACTACCAGTAGCCCTTAAAAGGGCTTTTTGCAGAGCATTGCCCCAAGATAATCAGCTCTTTTACAAAAAATAGTCCCAACTAACATTAAACCCCCCCCACCTCCCAAAATAAAAGAACCTAACACTAAAAAACCTAAACTAACCATTTCCCTGAAAAGGGTATTTGTTTGGGCATTGCCCTTAAAAGGGCATTTAGCTTTTTTTCTGCCCATCCCTAATCTAAATAAAACAAATCCCCCCAAAAAACCCTTAAAAAATACTAAGTCTAACCCCCAGGTTAGTACTTATGGTTCCTGAAGCCCGGCGGAGAAGGTCCTGTTCCAGGCGGTGAAGTCTTCTTCCAAGTGCAACCTCTTCTTCTTGCAGGAACATCCTGCGCGGAGCGGAGCTGAAGACCGCAGAGCTGAAGACCGGCGACTCTGGAACTGAAGAACAGCGACTGAGGAGCCATGGAGCATGGAGGATCCTCTTTGCATGATCTCCGCCGTACACTGAATATTGAATTCAAGGTACGCGATTAACAATGGTGTCCTTTGAATTCCTATTGGCTGATTTGATTCTTCCAATTCAAATCAGCCAATAGGGTAAAAGCTACTCACATCCTATTGGCTGTTTAAATTAGCCAATAGGATGAGAGCAAGTGAAATTATATTGGCTATTCAAATCAGCCAATAGAATTTCACTTGCGCTCAACGCCATTTTTAATTGCGTTCCTTGAATTCACTATTCAGTGTACGGTAGAGATCGTACGAAGAGGATCCTCCACGCTCCATGGCTGCGCAGTTGCCGGTCTTCATTTCCAGGGTCGCCGGTCTTCAGCAGGGTGGGTGCGCAACTGCCGACGGCGACGGACATTACAAATGCAATTATAGTATAGATGTGTATGTTTGTGTGTGTGTGAGCGTATGTTTATATGTATGTGTATGTAGGTGTTTATAATGGTGTATGTGGGTTTGTGTGTATGTATGTCAGTTTATGTTATATGTGTATGTTTGTGTGTGTATGTGAGTATATGTTTATGCATGTGTGTATAATTGTGTATGTGTGTTTGGGTATGTATTTATGTGTCAGTTTATGTTATATGTGTATGTTTATATGCATTTGTATGCATGTTTAAGTTTACGTTATGTATGTATGATTGTGTATATGTGTGTGTGTATGTCTGTATGTGTGAGTCTATGTTATCTGTGTTTGTGTGTGCTTGTGACTGTACGTTTTGTATGTATGTGCATGTATGAGAGTGTATGTAATGTGTGTATGGTTGCGTATGTGTGTTTGTATGTATGTATGAGTTTATGTCATCTGTATGTGTTTGTGTGTATGTTTGTGTATGCATGTGACTGTATGTTTATATGCATGTGTATGTATGTATGAGTTTATGTTATCTGTATGTGTTTGTGTGTTTGTGTATGCATGTGACTGTATGTTTATATGCATGTGTTTGTATGTGTGAGTTTATGTTATGTGTGCATGATTGTGTATATGTGTGTGTGTATGTCTGTATGTGTGAGTCTATGTTATCTGTGTTTGTGTGTGCTTGTGACTGTATGTTTTGTATGTATGTGCATGTATGAGAGTGTATGTATGTGCATGTATGAGAGTGTATGTATGTGCATGTATGAGAGTGTATGTATGTGCATGTATGAGAGTGTATGTATGTGCATGTATGAGAGTGTATGTATGTGCATGTATGAGAGTGTATGTAATGTGTGTATGGTTGCGTATGTGTGTTTGTATGTATGTATGAGTTTATGTTATCTGTATGTGTTTGTGTGTATGTTTGTGTATGCATGTGACTGTATGTTTATATGCATGTGTTTGTATGTATGAGTTTATTTTATCTGTATGTGTTTGTGTGTTTGTGTATGCATGTGACTGTATGTTTATATGCATGTGTTTGTATGTGTGAGTTTATGTTATGTGTGCATGAATGTCTATGTGTGTTTTTGTGCCTGTGTATGTATAAGTTTGTGTTGTACTATAAATTTGTTTCTAGAATGAGTTACATTCATGAGCAGGGGATGAACTACCATTGGTACAGCAGGTGCAGTGGCACCGGGGTCCTAGTGCGGGGGACCCATAGCAACCAGTCTATTTGTAGAGGTGTGCCTATGTAGTCATTATCTGTGTTTAGATACTCACAGCATTATTTAGCACAGTGTGTGCACTAATAGTGTATTGATATTCTGTCATTATACATAATAGCATATACATCAGAGTATACACTCATCATTTATACAGTGTATTTATCAGGGTATAGTGTACAGAAAATCATATCAGTATTCAGCACTGTGTGGCCACTGCCAGTGTATAAATACTCAGTATCATTAAGTGCACCCTTTGCTCATTATAAGTGTATGGGGGGGGGGAATAAATGTGCACCGAGTCCCTCTGTTGCGTAGCTCTGCTACTGTTCATAAGCTACTTATTCTTAACTTGTACATGCATAGTAACGCGTAATCTAAATGAGTGTGTGTTGTTATGTGTGATTGATTGTGATGCTAAAACTATTGTCAGTTTGAAAGTTGATCTTAGTAGCTGAGCTTGGCTTTGTCTATTAACTAACAGCCAGATTACAAGTTTAGCGTTATGAATGGCTCGCTACTAACTTGCAAATTATTTCCACCGCTCACCTTTAATAGCGCTGCTATTACAGGTTTGCAAAAAAACGGCATTTGTGGGCAATATGGCAGCGTTGAGCTCCATACCTCACCCAAATACCAGCGCTGCTTTGAGCTGCTTTGAAGTGCTCATGCATGATTTACCCATAGACATCAATAGGGAGAGCCCACTAAAAAAAAGCCTAACACCTGCAATGACTGAGAGTAAAGCTCCATAACGCAGCCCCATTGATGTGTATAGGGAAAGAAAATGTATGTTTAAACCTAACACCCTAACATAAACCCCGAGTCTAAACACCCCTAATCTGCTGCCCCTAACATCGCCGCCACCTACATTACAGTTATTAACCCCTAATCTGCCGCCCCGACATCGCCGCCACCTACATTACACTTATTAACTCTTAATCTGCTGCCCACAATGTTGCTGCCACCTACATACATTTATTAACCCCTAATCTGCTGCCCCCAATGTCGCTGCCACCTACAAAAATGTAGTAACCCCTAATCTGCCGCCCCAACATCGTCGCCGCCACTATACTAAAGTTATTCACCCTTAAAAATCTAGACTCCCACATCACTAACACTAAATTAATATATTAACCCCTAAACCAAACCCTAAGTCTAACACTAAACCTAACGTAACCCTAACCCCAACATCCCTAACTTTAACATAATAAAAATAAATCTAAATAAAACCTACTATTAATAACTAAATAATTCCTATTTAAAACTAAATACTTACCTGTAAAATAAACCCTAAGCTAGCTACAATATAAATAATAGTTATATTGTATCTATCTTAGGTTTTATTTTTATTTCACAGCTAAGTATGTATTTATTTTAACTAGGTAGACTAGTTAGTAAATAGTTATTAACTATTTACTAGCTACCTAGTTAAAATAAAGACAAATTTACATGTAAAATAAAACCTAACCTGAGTTACACTAACACCTAACATTACAATAAAATTAAATACATAAATTAAATTAAAAAAATACATTTATCTAAATTACAAAAATTAATAAACACTAAATTACACATAAAAATAAAAATGAATTACTCCTAATCTAATAGCCCTATCAAAATAAAAAATCCCCCCCAAAATAAAAAAAAGCCCTAGACTACACTAAACTGCCAATAGCCCTTAAAAGGGCCTTTTGCGGGGCATTGCCCCAAAGAAATCATCTATTTTACCTGTAAAAAAAATATAAACAACCCCCAACAGTAAAACCCACCACCCACACAACCAACCCCCCCCCCCCAAAGAAAAACCTACCTAAAAAACCTAAGCTCTCCCTTGCCCTGAAAAGGGCATTTGGATGGACATTGCTCTTAAAAGGGCATTTAGCTCTTTTTCAGCCCAAACCCTAATCTAAAAATAAAACCCACCCAATAAACCCTTAAAAAAAAGCCTGACCACGCTGGAAGATGGTCACACACTAGGAAGGCTCCTGCTTCTTATACTGATAAATATGCTTAAAATAGCTTAAATACACTTGATAGTATCTTTGCTCTCAGGGATCTGACCCAGCCTAACAAGAAGCTCCTATTTTGGAATATTAATAGCCCTGGGAACGATTGGGCTACTTTATTTACTCCTCCGCTCATCAGCATACCTCTAAATGGCGCCAAACTAGGTGATCACCCTTCTGACACACCCTTTGCTCCCATAAGGACTCACCGGACCTCTTGTAAGCCACAGACGGGATAACCAGGGACCTATTGCACACTTCTAGGTCCGCGTACATCAGCACAGAACCTTGAGCCTTAACCAGCGATATCGCTCCGGCCTAACTAACGGACTGACGCAGCTACTGGCCCCAGTACACGTGGTGATGGCTTGAGGGGCTAAGGCCTCTGGATTTCTCTCCTCAACAGGACCGACGGAGGAATGTGCACATAGCGGTGGCTCCAGCATGATTGACGCCGCCACAGACCTGCTGGCCCTTAGGATCCTCAGAAGGAGAACCGCGACTGGTAAGCCACGCACCAGCCTCAAGTAGGAGCGCTGCAGAGAGACACATACACGACACCAATGTTGGGAAAAGATAGAGGGGGGCCTATGCAGGACCTTTGAGAGAAAATTTTACCACTTTTATGAAAGTTAATAGGGGATTCCCCCCCCCCTCTGCTCCCGAGGCGCCTGTCATTTTACACAGTATTGTATAGCCTTGCATAGTTATAACAGAGGGTGCAATATATCCAAAGGCCTCAGCTAGGCACACACAGTACATGAACTAAATAATTGTGGGTCATTTACACAACAGCCCCTCTCAGAGCCCCGAAGAACTTTATTAAATTATCCCAGGATACAATTAGATAGTAGCTACCGGATTAACCGGCCTAAGCATCAGAGCTACTAGAGAGAACTTAACCTAAGGCATCACCTAATTACACACTTATTTGAAGGGGTATGCCTATCAAAAAGAATATCAAAGCTGACAAGATAGCTGCTTCTAAATCTATGAGCCAATACCTCAGACCCATGGACCCTACAAAAGAGGCGCCTGACACCAACATGGATAACCATCAGGACCCCCCTGCACCCTCCATTTCACAACATGCTGACTCTCACCCTCAATTTGTTACTAAAGATGACATTAACCATTTGTCTTCTAAAGAGGATATTCAGGGTGTAATGAAAGAAATGAGAAGTCTCTTTGGTGACCTTAGAAAAGATTTTTCTGCGTTAGAGTCTAGGGTCCTGAAAATTGAAAAAACCTCTCAAGATAACGCAAAATTAGGGACGCAGCATGCTGCGGACCTACAAAACCACGCTGACAATCTACAATTTTTGAATGACAAATTGGAGGACTTAGACAACCGTGGACGTAGGAACAACCTACGCTTCCGCGGGGTGTCAGAGACAGTCCATCCGCAGAATATCGAAGGGTACCTACAAGCCTTATTTCGCATCATTAAAGATTCACCTTCCTCACCTGAGATCCCCATAGAAAGGGCTCATAGGGCCCTCAGGCCCAAGCCACCAAGTAAAGCGCCCCCAAGGGACATAAT
The DNA here is from genome assembly GCF_027579735.1 of Bombina bombina. Classification (NCBI taxonomy): domain Eukaryota; kingdom Metazoa; phylum Chordata; class Amphibia; order Anura; family Bombinatoridae; genus Bombina; species Bombina bombina. Next base: position 1,115,313,859 of record NC_069504.1, read on the forward strand.
AGTCAGATTTCTGAGTTATAAAGACAAAGAAGACCTTCTTCAAGGAGCCCGCAAGAAATCGTCTATTACACACGCTGGAGAAGAAATCCAGGTTTTTTCTGACTTGTCCCCCGTGACCTTACAAAAAAGAAGGGACCTGAACCATATAACATCTGTTCTACGCCATCACAGAATCCCTTACAGATGGGGCTTCCCGGTCTCAATTATCGCTACCAGCAATAACAAAACTTTCATCTTCAGGCCGGGAATGGATCACTTGGAGTTCTATGAGAACCTGGCCATCCAGGCTCCTCTCCCTGGCAGATCTCAACCAGGAAGACTGTCCCAGCCCACCCATTCTTCAACTGACCGTCCTGAGATTGATCCATGAGGGTAATGTACTGCTGGACTCTTTGAGCTCAGGTTCAATTCTCATTGCCTCCTTACAAATATCTTTTAAGAACCCATGAAAATGACGCTTTCCCCAATATGTCTTCATAACTGTTGAATATGTTCATACGTTTTGTATTATTGTTGTGTTGCATGTTTTACCTTATATCTTAAGTTTGAATTGATAAATGCTGGGTAATCTGTTTGCCTCTTAAAGTCCTAAACCAAAGACTCCTACCATTTAATTGTTTCCAAACAACCTATATATGGCCCGACAAGGCAGACACTATTACTTATATTATTCTAACCATAACAGACTGCTATAATGTCCCACATTATTGTCATATCCCATTTTTTATTGTACATACCCCCCCTCATGCTGAGATGTTTGTGGTTAGGAATCTCTCTTAATCTGAGGTATTGCTTTTTATTTATATGCTTAATTATGGCTTAGATACTCTTTACCCTTTGGCACAGGCAGGCTGTTCCCGCACACAGAAGGTACCATGACTTGTATTCACTGACTTAATGACGCACATAAAGACTAGATGAGGAGATATCTCTTAGGAGCGGTACACCTATACCTCTCTCTAACCAGCGTACAATCTGAATAACTAATTAATAACAGACCCTGAAGCCATTGTAAGCAAATACAAGACCTGTCCGCTAAATGGTACGCACATATCAACAACACGCCTTTCTATAGCGTCAGCCTAATTACATTTACTACTAACTACATAGCAAGCGGGGAGAGGGATGGATCACAAGCCCGTATAGTCCCATCTTAAGCTACCCCACAGAATAAACATCTGCCCGATTGCCTGTACCCTCCTAGGCAAGACTAACAGCTGAACAATAAGATTCCCCGCCTGTAATCTCACCTTTAATACACACACTAAAAAATGGTCTTGGATTGTATAGCTCTCCTGCGCCCATGACTTTTCCCTTCACGTAGAGGGGTCTGCTAGCTTGACAATCACAACATCTGACCTGACTAAACAGATACTGCACCTAGAGCATATGGGTTTGTTCCCTGACATTCCTTATTATTCTACTCAGGCTGGGCAACCCTTACATATTGATATGCTATAAATATACTTCTGTTTTATTATAACTTACATCAGTAAAGGGGCTTTTCCCCTATCTAAGGTTTGTTACAAAGTTTTTGTATATAGAATTAATCTGAGGAGTGACCCACTCTTTGTGTTCACTCCAATTTCTAATACTACGCTCTTCCCTTAATATTTAATCTCTAACTTCCACTAACTTTACTTTCCCTTTCCCTTCTTACTCGTACCTTTCTCACCATAATCTCTCCCCTTTCCTAACCTCTTCCTTTCTCTCCCTTCCCACCCTTCCCCCTTGGTTTTTTGTTTTTGTTTGTTTGTGTCATGGCTACACGCCAAAAATCCAAAAGGTTTTTTGATCACTCAATTAATCTCACTACCATAAATGCTAAAGGCCTAAACAACCCAGGCAAACGCTCTATTGCGTTTAGAGAACTGAGGAAAATTCAGAGCCACATAATCCTACTGCAGGAAACACATTTTAAAAAGGGCAAAGAACCCAAATGGCACAACCCCCAATTTCCGTTGGCTTACTTTGCCTCTGGTCAGACTAAAAAAGGAGGAGTAGGCATTGTTTTTCACAAAACCATCCCATTCAAAGCATCACATATTGAGAAAGACCCAAATGGTAGATACCTTATCCTTGTAGGTACACTATTTGGTCACCATATCACTCTAGCCTCAATATACTCTCCCAATCAAGGTCAAGATACATTTCTCAAGCAAACCTCAGACCTCCTCATGGAACTTTCCAGAGGTATCACCTACCTAGGTGGAGATTTCAATATTGTTGCTGACCCCGCAGTTGACACATCAAGGGGTGTTTCTTGCACTCCCACTTCTACAATCAAACAAGTAAATGATGCACTCAAAAAACTAACACTACATGACATTTGGCGAACCCTACACCCAACCTCCAGAGACTACTCTTTTTACTCTGCCCCACACAACAGTTACTCTAGAATTGATTACATATATACAGACTCCTGTGGACTCTCGCTCACACACCACTCTACCATTGATCATATTACCTGGTCAGATCATGCCCCGGTCTCTTGCTCAATACTGTGGCCGGATATACCATTCACACAAAAAACATGGAGAATGGATGACTCCATCCTAGACAATCCTATAATTTTTAAGGATATACACAAAACTATGACAGAATATTTTGAGATTAACAACCACCCTTCCTCATCTCACGCCATTATCTGGGAGGCTCACAAGAGTGTCATTAGAGGTGCCATGATTAAACATAAAGCTTTCCTTAATAAACAATACAGAACCAAATATAATGACCTACAAACAAAAATTAGTGCACTAGAAATTAAACACAAAGCAGACCCCTCTTGTCTCTCTACTAGCACTCTCTTAAAAGAAACAAGAATTGCATTTCATAAACACTTAACAGAATCACATCAAAAAATTGCACTTCATTTGAAACAGCATTATTATGAGGGAGGAAACAAACCGGGTCGCATCCTGGCCAGAACCCTTAAAAAAAGACAGCTTAGCTCATATATTCACTCTGTAAAATCCACAGACGGCCGATCGTTACACAGCAGCGACTAAATAGCCTCAGAATTTTGCAGATACTATCACTCCCTATATAATATACATAATCAATCCTCAGATCCTAATCGTCTGACAGAGGGACCCCGGCATGAGACGTTTATAAACTCTTACCTAAGCAAGGTAAACCTCCCTTCCCTATCTACAGAGGACGCTAAATTCCTGGACTCCCTAATCACCACTGAAGAACTTTTTCTAGCTATTAAAAATTGCCCGAACGGTAAAAGCCCCGGCCCAGATGGATTTTCGTCAGCCTATTATAAAAAATTCAAGGAGATCCTAGCTGGCCCACTCCTGGAATTACTCAATGATCTCCGAGAGGACCCCCATCTATCCCGGGTCCTCTTAGAGGCACACATAACGGTCATACCCAAACCGGGAAAGACTCCAGACCGCCCCGGCCATTTTCGGCCAATTTCTCTCATTAATTCAGACATGAAGCTTTTCGCAAAAATTCTAGCATCCAGACTAAACAAATACCTACCTGACCTGATAGGCAATGATCAGGTTGGTTTTGTCCCTGGACGTGAGGCCAGGGACAACACTATCAAAATCACACAACTAATCAATCACGCTAAGGTCTTGGGTCTTCCTCTGGTACTATTTTCCACAGACGCAGAAAAGGCCTTCGATAGGGTGAGTTGGGCCTTCCTGCGTCAAGTAATGGGACGAATGGGGTTTGGAAGATCCTTTACAAATTTAGTTTTTGCTCTTTATTCTAACCCCAATGCTAAAATTAGGATCAATGGCACATTGTCAGAACCCTTCGACATTAGAAATGGAACTAGACAGGGCTGCCCCTTATCCCCACTGCTATTTGCCCTCTCGATAGAGGTTATGGCTAGTGTCGTAAGAGCCTCCCATCACATCAAAGGTATAAAAGTAGGAAACACGGAATATAAACAGGCGCTTTATGCTGATGACGTCCTTTACACACTTACAGATGCCTCTGAATCCCTTCCCGCACTCTTAGACGTCCTTAAGGAATATGGTAAAGCCTCTTTTCCCTAAACCTACATAAATCAGAATTACTAAACATTAACACTTGTTCCATGATAATACAAACACTACAGATGACACACCAGATCCCTTTAGCTACATCCAAATTGAAATACCTCGGTATTTTCTTGACCTCTGATCCCTCTGACTTATTTAAGTATAATTATATCCCCCTTAAGAGTATGATTTCAGCGGACCTTTCCTCTTGGAAAAGCAAATACACATCTTGGCTTGGCAGAATAGGGGTTATTAAAATGAACGTCCTACCCCGAATCCTCTATCTCTTCCAGACCCTACCCATTACTCTTCCAAAGGGTTATATATCTCAACTGCAAAAAATCATAGAACAATACATATGGGCTGATACCAAACCTAGAATCCCTAGACGCACTATGTACTTACCAAGAGATAAAGGTGGGCTCGGGTTACCGGACATTTCCCTTTATAAAAAGGTAATTGGCCTTCAGAAGATAGTGGAATGGGCACAAAACGAAAAGCATAAAGCCTGGATAGAATTAGACAGTCAAATCCTTAAAATAAACAATGTGGGCACCCTGGCTTGGATTTCGCCCTCTCAGCGACCTAGTATAATTAAGAATTATCATCTTTTGACAGAAACATTTAACACTTGGGACTCAACCGTTGCAACCTCCACTCACATTTCCTCAAGACACTCCCCCTTAACACCAATACTGGAAAATCCTGAAATTCCCTATCACAAAATAGGATACTCTAGACTCGCATCATATAAACTCAAAGGGGGTACGGTCTACGGAGTAGTTGAAAACGGAAAGATAATCCCTCAAGCTACACTTAGGGACGCCCACCCCAGGGTCTTCTCTTCTTGGCTGCACGACAACCAATTAGTGCATTTTATATCCGGTCACAGACAAAAGCAAAACCTAGACAGAGCACTTACCCCATTTGAGAAACTTTGCACAGGGGAATCCATGCCAAGACACCTAATATCTCTCCTCTACAAATTAGTCACTTCCCCGAGTACAGACACACTCCCAACTTATGTCTCACAATGGAATGCAGAACTAGGGACGGATAATGATGAGCAGTTATGGTTAAAAGCTTTTAGCTTGATTAAAAAATCGTCTGTCTCGTCAACCATTCAGGAACTCCATATTAAGCTCATAGGTAGATGGTACCTGACCCCAGTCAGACTTCATAAGATATTCCCTACAGTTAGCCATATGTGTTGGAGAGGGTGCGGAGGCAATGGTTCCTTGCTTCATATATGGTGGTCTTGCCCTCTCGTAACGCCTTTTTGGACAGAAGTCTTTGATAAAATTACTGAAATCCTTAATATCCCTCTTCTAAAAACACCTGAGGCTTTATTATTTTTAGCGCTTCCCAGAACACAAAGCCGAACACACCTCGCCTTGTTACTAATTATGCTCACTAGCGCGAAGAAACTGATCCCTAAAAAATGGAAGAAACAAAACCCTCCCACGATAGGAGAATGGCACTCGCAAGTTGAGGAGGTCCTGCTGCTGGAAAGATACTTCTACCTTAAAAATCATAAACTAGAAGAATATGAGCTCCTGAGAGCACTGTGGCAAGGTACAATATAATCAATTAATCAAATGTCTGCGCATGCTGGCTACAAAAAACCTAATTATTAATATTACTACTTTAAACATTAATTTTTATTTTATTTTTCTCACCCTCTTCTTCCCTCTCCTATTTGTCCCCTACACCCTTCCCCCCCTCCCTTCTGGCCATGAACCTCCCTTTGCTGCCCCCTTCCACCCTCTTTCCCCCCCTATTCTAACCCCACTAAACCTTTAAATGACCAACTTATGATGATAAGGAAAAATTGAAAAGTTTGTATCTGTTTCCTCTTGCTCCTGCTATATGCCACGGAGCATGAGTTATGTATCATTTTGAAGTGTACGATATCTATGCACATAGAAGCAAAGTGTATAATTTCCTCTTTGTTTATGTTCTTCATTTTGTGCTGATTTGTTATTACATCCAATTTTGTTATTGTAATCTTTACACTTCAATAAAGCTTGTTTTAAAAAAAAAAAAAAAACTAACACTAACCCCCGAAGATCCACTTACAGTTTTTGAAGACCGGACATCCATCCTCATCCAGCCAGGAGAAGTATTCATCCAAGCGGCAAGAAGTCCTCAACGAAGCCGGGAGAAGTCTTCATCCAAGCGGCAAGAAGTTGTCCTCCAGGCGGGCAGAAGTCTTCATCCAGACGGCATCTTCTATCTTCATCCTTCGACACAGAGCGGCTCCATCTTCAAGACATCCGGCGCAGAGCATCCTCTTCATACGGTCCCAGCCATACACTGAAGGTTCCCTTGAATTCCAATTGACTGATAGAATTCTATCAGCCAATCGGAATTAAAGGGTAAAAAATCCTATTGGCTGATGCAATCAGCCAATAGGATTGAACTTCAATCCTATTGGCTGATCCAATCATCCAATAGGATTGACCTCACATTCTATTGGCTGTTCCAATCAGCAATTAGAATGTAAGCTCAATCCTATTGGCTGATTGGATCAGCCAATAGGATTTTTTACCCTTTAATTCCGATTGGCTGATAGAATTCTATCAGTCAATCGGAATTCAAGGGGCACCATCTTGGATGACGTCCCTTAAAGGGAACCTTCAGTGTATGGCTGGGACCGTATGAAGAGGATGTCTTGAAGATGGAGCCGCTCCACTTCGGAAGGATGAAGATAAAAGATGCCATCTGGATGAAGACTTCTGCCCATCTGGAGAACGACTTCTTGCCGCTTGGATGACGACTTATCCCGGCTTCATTGAGGACTTCTTGTCGCTTGGATGAAGACTTCTCCAGACTGGATGAAATGGGCATTTGGATGGGCATTGCCCTTAAAAGGGAATTTAGCTCTTTTATGGTGCCCAAAGTCCCTAATCTAAAAATAAAACCCACCCAATAAACCCTTAAAAAAAAAACAACACTAACCCCCGAAGATCGACTTACAGTTTTTGAAGACCGGACATCCATCCTCATCCAGCTGGGAGAAGTCTCTTCATCCTTCCGACGCGGAGCGGCTCCATCTTCAAGATATCCGGCGCAGACCACCCTCTTCATACGGTCCCAGTCGTACACTGAAGGTTCCCTTTAAGGGACGTCATCCAAGATGGTGTCCCTTGAATTCCAATTGACTGATAGAATTCTATCAGCCAATCGGAATTAAAGGGTAAAAAATCCTATTGGCTGATGCAATCAGCCAATAGGATTGACCTCGCATTCTATTGGCTTTTCCAATCAGCCATTAGAATGCAAGTTCAATCCTATTGGCTGGCTAGGGGTTTTATTATTTTGGGGCGGCTTTGTTATTTTGATAGGGCTGTTAGATTAGGAGTAATTTGTTTTTATTTTTGATCATTTATTTTTTATTTTGTGTAATTTAGTGTTTAATATTTTTTGTAATTTAGATAAATGCATTTTTTTTTTAAATTTATTAAATTTTACTGTAATGTTAGGTTTAACTGTAAGACAGGTTAGGTTTTATTTTACAGGTAAATTTGTATTTATTTTTACTAGGTAGTTAGTAAATAGTTAATAACTATTTACTAACTAATCAACCTAGTTAAAATAAATACAAACTTACCTGTGAAATAAAAATAAAACCTAACGGCTAGATTTAGAGTTCTGCGGCCAAAGGGGTGCGTTAGCTACGCATGCTTTTTTTCTCCCGCACCTTTTAAATATCGCTGGTATTTAGAGTTCACAGAATGGCTGCGTTAGGCTCCAAAAAGGGAGCGTACAGGCATATTTACAGCCACTGCAACTCTAGATACCAGCGTTGCTTACGGACGCGGCCAGCTTCAAAAACGTGCTCGTGCACGATTCCCCCATAGAAAACAATGGGGCTGTTTGAGCTGAAAAAAAACCTAACACCTGCAAAAAAGCAGCGTTCAGCTCCTAACGCAGCCCCATTGTTTACTATGCGGAAACACTTCCTAAGTCTGCACCTAACACCCTAACATTAAATTAAATAAATTAATTAAATAAAATACCTACAATTATCTACAATTAAACCTAACACTAGACTATCAATAAATTAATTAAATAAAATACCTACAAATAAATACAATTAAATAAACTAACTAAAGTACAACAATTTTAAACTAATTACACCTACTCTAAGCCCCCTAATAAAATAACAAAGACCCCCAAAATAAAAAAATGCCCTACCCTATTCTAAATTTAAAAAGTTCAAAGCTCTTTTACCTTACCAGCCCTGAAAAGGGCCCTTTGCGGGGCATGCCCCAAAGAATTCAGCTCTTTTGCATGGAAAAAAAACACATACAATACCCCCCCCCAACATTACAACCCACCACCCACATACCCCTAATCTAACCCAAACCCCCCTTAAATAAACCTAACACTAAGCCCCTGAAGATCTCCCTACCTTGTCTTCACCTCAGCGGGTCCTGATCTGTCCAGAAGAGCCTCCGATGTCTTGATCCAAGCCCAAGCGGGGGGCTGAAGAGTGACGTCCATCCTCGGGCTGAAGTCTGGATCCAAGCGGCTGCTGAAGAAATCCATCATCGGGCTGAAGTCGGAAGTCCATCATCGGGATGAAGTCTTCTATCAAGCAGCATCTTCAATCTTCTTTCTTCCGGAGCGGAGCCATCTTCTTCCCAGCCGACGCAGATCCATCCTCTTCTAACGATGCCTACTCGCCGAATGACGGTTCCTTTAAATGACGTCATCCAAGATGGCGTCCCTCGAATTCCGATTGGCTGATAGGATTCTATCAGCCAATCGGAATTAAGGTAGGAAAATTCTGATTGGCTGATGGAATCAGCCAATCAGATTGAGCTTGCATTCTATTGGCTGATCGGAACAGCTAATAGAATGCGAGCTCAATCTGATTGGCTGATCGGATCAGCCAATCGGATTGAACTTGAATCTGATTGGCTGATTCCATCAGCCAATCAGAATTTTCCTACCTTAATTCCTTTCAGCCAATCGGAATTCGAGGGACGCCATCTTGGATGACGTCATTTAAAGGAACCGTCATTCAGCGAGTAGGCGTCGTTAGAAGAGGATGGATCCGCGTCGGCTGGGAAGAAGATGGCTCCGCTCCGCTCCGGAAGAAAGAAGATTGAAGATGCTGCTTGATAGAAGACTTCATCCCGATGATGGACTTCCGACTTCAGCCCGATGATGGATTTCTTCAGCCGCCGCTTGGATCCAGACTTCAGCCCGAGGATGGACGTCACTCTTCAGCCCCCCGCTTGGGCTTGGATCAAGACATCGGAGGCTCTTCTGGACAGATCGGGACCTGGTGAGGTGAAGACAAGGTAGGGAGATCTTCAGGGTCTTAGTGTTAGGTTTATTTAAGGGGGGTTTGGGTTAGATTAGGGGTATGTGGGTGGTGGGTTGTAATGTTGGGGGGGGGTATTGTATGTGTTTTTTTTCCATGCAAAAGAGCTGAATTCTTTGGGGCATGCCCCGCAAAGGGCCCTGTTCAGGGCTGGTAAGGTAAAAGAGCTTTGAACTTTTGTAATTTAGAATAGGGTAGGGCATTTTTTTATTTTGGGGGGCTTTGTTATTTTATTAGGGGGCTTAGAGTAGGTGTAATTAGTTTAAAATTGTTGTAATATTTTTCTAATGTTTGTAAATATTTTTTTATTTTTTGTAACTTAGTTCTTTTTTATTTTTTGTACTTTAGTTAGTTTATTTAATTGTATTTATTCGTAGGTATTTTATTTAATTAATTTATTGATAGTGTAGTGTTAGGTTTAATTGTAGATAATTGTAGGTATTTTATTTAATTAATTTATTGATAGTGTAGTGTTAGGTTTAATTGTAACTTAGGTTAGGATTTATTTTACAGGTAATTTTGTAATTATTTTAACTAGTTAACTATTAAATAGTTATTAACTATTTAATAGCTATTGTACCTGGTTAAAATAAATACAAAGTTGACAGTAAAATAAATATTAATCCTAAAATAGCTACAATATAATTATAATTTATATTGTAGCTATATTAGGGTTTATTTTACAGGTATTTAGCTTTAAATAGGAATAATTTATTTAATAAGAGTTAATTTATTTCGTTAGATTTAAATTATATTTAATTTAGGGGGGTGTTAGGGTTAGGGTTAGAATTAGCTTTAGGGGTTAAAAAATTTATTAGAGTAGCGGTGAGCTCAGATTGGCAGATTAGGGGTTAATACTTGAAGTTAGGTGTCGGCGATGTTAGGGAGGGCAGATTAGGGGTTAATACTATTTATTATAGGGTTATTGAGGTGGGAGTGAGGCGGATTAGGGGTTAATAAGTGTAGGTAGGTAGCGGCGACGTTGGGGGTGGCATATTAGGGGTTAATAAATATAATATAGGGGTCTGCGGTGTTAGGGGCAGCAGATTAGGGGTTCATAGGGATAACGTAGGTGGCAGCGGTGTGCGGTCGGCAGATTAGGGGTTAAAAAAATTTAATAGAGTGGCGGCGATGTGGGGGGACCTCAGTTTAGGGGTACTACTGACTTTTTTCTGCGGCTGTAGTCTTGTCGTTAGATTTCTAACGCTCACTTCAGCCACGACTCTAAATACCGGCGTTAGAAAGATCCCATTGAAAAGATAGGATACGCAATTGACGTAAGGGGATCTGCGGTATGGAAAAGTCGCGGCTGGAAAGTGAGCGTTAGACCCTTTCCTGACTGACTCCAAATACCAGAGGGCGGTAAAAACCAGCGTTAGGAGCCTCTAACGCTGGTTTTGACAGCTACCGCCCAACTCTAAATCTAGCCGTCTGATAGCTACAATGTAACTATTAGTTATATTGTAGCTAGCTTAGGTTTTATATTACAGGTAAGTATTTATTTTTAAATAGGAATAATTTATGTATTAATTGTCATTTTTATTTGGAATTATTTTAATTATGTTAAAGTTAGTGGGTGTTAGGGTTAGGGTTAGACTTAGGGTTAGGTTTAGGGGTTAATAACTTTAGTATAGTGGCGGCGACATTGGGCAGCAGATTAGGGGTTAATAAGTGTAGTTAGCTGTGGCAGCGATTTTGGGGGCAACAGATTAGGGGTTAATAACAGTAATGTAGGTTGCAGCGATGTTAGGGACAGCAGATTAGAGGTTAATAAGTGTATGTAGGTGGCAACGACATTGGGGGCAGCAGATTAGGGGTTAATAATATTTAACTGGTGTTTGTGATGCGGGAGTGTGGCGGTTTAAGGGTTAATATGTTTATTATAGTGGCAGCGATGTCCGGAGCGGCAGATTAGGGGTTAATCATTTTATTATAGTGTTTGCGATGTGGGAGGGCCTCGGTTTAGGGGTAATAGGTAGTTTATGGGTGTTAGTGTACTTTGTGATAGTTTAGTTATGAGTTTTATGGTACAGCTTTGTAATGTAAAACCCATAACTACTGACTTTCAGGTGGCGGTACAGATCTTGTAGTTATAGGCTGTACCGCTCACTTTTTGGCCGCACAGGCAAACTTGTAATACCGGCGCTATGGAAGTCCCAATAAAAAGGACTTTTTGAAAGGTGCGGTAGTTACGTTGAGTGACGGCCAAAAAGGTGTGCGGTGCAGCTGTACCTACAAGACTCGTAATAACAGCGGTAGTGATAAAGAGCCATAGCGCTGCTTTTTCACCATAACACAAAACTCGTAATCTAGCCGTAAATTAGGTCTAAATTACAAGTGGAGTGTTATTTAATGCTTCCGCTCACTCGCTAACTCTGCTAGTAGTAAGCTTTTTGCTTGCGTCGGGTTGCACTCGTATTACAAGTTGAAAGCGTGCGTGCTAACCCAAAGCATTCATAAAGCTGAGCTTAAACATATTCCCCCTTAGAAGTCAATGGAGCAAAAGAAGTGGAAAAAACACCCAGTCTCACGCAAACCCAATGAAATATTAACAAGGTTACTAACCTGACATGAAAATATTATATGATTATATATAGGTACAGTGGCAGACCTAGGCCTAGATTTAGAGTTCGGCGGTAGCCGTCAAAACCAGCGTTAGAGGCTCCTAACGCTGGTTTTGGGCGCCCGCTGGTATTTGGAGTCAGTGATTAAAGGGTCTAACGCTCACTTTTCAGCCGCGACTTTTCCATACCGCAGATCCCCCTACGCCATTTGCGTAGCCTATCTTTTCAATGGGATCTTTCTAACGCTGGTATTTAGAGTCGTTTCTGCAGTGAGCGTTAGAGCTCTAACGACAAGATTCCAGCCGCCTGAAAATAGCAGGAGTTAAGAGCTTTCTGGCTAACGCCGGTTTATAAAGCTCTTAACTACTGTACCCTAAAGTACACTAACACCCATAAACTACCTATGTACCCCTAAACCGAGGTCCCCCCACACCGCCGCCACTCGATTAAAATTTTTAACCCCTAATCTGCCGACCGCCACCTACGTTATATTTATGTACCCCTAATCTGCTGCCCCTAACCCCGCCGACCCCTGTATTATATTTATTCACCCCTAACCTGCCCCCCACAACGTCGCCGCCAGCTACTTACAATAATTAACCCCTAATCTTCCGACCGCAAATCGCCGCCACCTACGTTATCCCTATGTACCCCTAATCTGCTGCCCCTAACACCGCCGACCCCTATATTATATTTATTAACCCCTAATCTGCCCCCCTCAACGTCGCCGACACCTGCCTACACTTATTAACCCCTAATCTGCCGAGCGGACCTGAGCGCTACTATAATAAAGTTATTAACCCCTAATCCGCCTCACTAACCCTATCATAAATAGTATTAACCCCTAATCTGCCCTCCCTAACATCGCCGACACCTACCTTCAATTATTAACCCCTAAACTTCCGATCGGAGCTCACCGCTATTCTAATAAATGGATTAACCCCTAAAGCTAAGTCTAACCCTAACACTAACACCCCCCTAAGTTAAATATAATTTTTATCTAACGAAATAAATTAACTCTTATTAAATAACTTATTCCTATTTAAAGCTAAATACTTACCTGTAAAATAAATCCTAATATAGCTACAATATAAATTATAATTATATTATAGCTATTTTAGGATTAATATTTATTTTACAGGCAACTTTGTAATTATTTTAACCAGGTACAATAGCTATTAAATAGTTAAGAACTATTTAATAGTTACCTAGTTAAAATAATAACAAATTTACCTGTAAAATAAATCCTAACCTAAGTTATAATTAAACCTAACACTACCCTATCAATAAAATAATTAAATAAACTACCTACAATTACCTACAATTAACCTAACACTACACTATCAATAAATTAATTAAACACAATTGCTACAAATAAATACAATTAAATAAACTAGCTAAAGTACAAAAAATAAAAAAGAACTAAGTTACAGAAAATAAAAAAATATTTACAAACATAAGAAAAATATTACAACAATTTTAAACTAATTACACCTACTCTAAGCCCCCTAATAAAATAACAAAGCCCCCCAAAATAAAAAATTCCCTACCCTATTCTAAATTAAAAAGGTTACAAGCTCTTTTACCTTACCAGCCCTGAACAGGGCCCTTTGCGGGGCATGCCCCAAGAATTTCAGCTCTTTTGCCTGTAAAAGAATAAATACAATACCCCCCCCCCCAACATTACAACCCACCACCCACATACCCCTAATCTAACCCAAACCCCCCTTAAATAAACCTAACACTAAGCCCCTGAAGATCTTCCTACCTTGTCTTCACCATCCAGGTATCACCGATCCGTCCTGGCTCCAAGATCTTCATCCAACCCAAGCGGGGGTTGGCGATCCATAATCCGGTGCTCCAAAGTCTTCCTCCTATCCGGCAAGAAGAGGACATCCGGACCGGCAAACATCTTCTCCAAGCGGCATCTTCGATCTTCTTCCATCCGGTGCGGAGCGGGTCCATCTTGAAGCAGGCGACACGGATCCATCCTCTTCTTCCGATGTCTCCCGACTAATGACGGTTCCTTTAAGGGACGTCATCCAAGATGGCGTCCCTCGAATTCCGATTGGCTGATAGGATTCTATCAGCCAATCGGAATTAAGGTAGGAATTTTCTGATTGGCTGATGGAATCAGCCAATCAGAATCAAGTTCAATCCGATTGGCTGATCCAATCAGCCAATCAGATTGAGCTCGCATTCTATTGGCTGTTCCGATCAGCCAATAGAATGCGAGCTCAATCTGATTGGCTGATGGGATCGGCCAATCGGATTGAACTTGATTCTGATTGGCTGATTCCATCAGCCAATCAGAAAATTCCTACCTTAATTCCGATTGGCTGATAGAATCCTATCAGCCAATCGGAATTCGAGGGACGCCATCTTGGATGACGTCCCTTAAAGGAACCGTCATTAGTCGGGAGACATCGGAAGAAGAGGATGGATCCGCGTCGCCTGCTTCAAGATGGACCCTCTCCGCACCGGATGGAAGAAGATCGAAGATGCCGCTTGGAGAAGATGTTTGCCGGTCCGGATGTCCTCTTCTTGCTGGATAGGAGGAAGACTTTGGAGCACCGGATTATGGATCGCCAACCCCCGCTTGGGTTGGATGAAGATCTTGGAGCCAGGACGGATCGGTGATACCTGGATGGTGAAGACAAGGTAGGAAGATCTTCAGGGGCTTAGTGTTAGGTTTATTTAAGTGGGGTTTGGGTTAGATTAGGGGTATGTGGGTGGTGGGTTGTAATGTTGGGGGGGGGGTATTGTATTTATTCTTTTACAGGCAAAAGAGCTGAAATTCTTGGGGCATGCCCCGCAAAGGGCCCTGTTCAGGGCTGGTAAGGTAAAAGAGCTTGTAACTTTTTTAATTTAGAATAGGGTAGGGAATTTTTTATTTTGGGGGGCTTTGTTATTTTATTAGGGGGCTTAGAGTAGGTGTAATTAGTTTAAAATTGTTGTAATATTTTTCTTATGTTTGTAAATATTTTTTTATTTTCTGTAACTTAGTTCTTTTTTATTTTTTGTACTTTAGCTAGTTTATTTAATTGTATTTATTTGTAGCAATTGTGTTTAATTAATTTATTGATAGTGTAGTGTTAGGTTAATTGTAGGTAATTGTAGGTAGTTTATTTAATTATTTTATTGATAGGGTAGTGTTAGGTTTAATTATAACTTAGGTTAGGATTTATTTTACAGGTAAATTTGTTATTATTTTAACTAGGTAACTATTAAATAGTTCTTAACTATTTAATAGCTATTGTACCTGGTTAAAATAATTACAAAGTTGCCTGTAAAATAAATATTAATCCTAAAATAGCTATAATATAATTATAATTTATATTGTAGCTATATTAGGATTTATTTTACAGGTAAGTATTTAGCTTTAAATAGGAATAAGTTATTTAATAAGAGTTAATTTATTTCGTTAGATAAAAATTATATTTAACTTAGGGGGGTGTTAGTGTTAGGGTTAGACTTAGCTTTAGGGGTTAATCCATTTATTAGAATAGCGGTGAGCTCCGATCGGAAGTTTAGGGGTTAATAATTGAAGGTAGGTGTCGGCGATGTTAGGGAGGGCAGATTAGGGGTTAATACTATTTATGATAGGGTTAGTGAGGCGGATTAGGGGTTAATAACTTTATTATAGTAGCGCTCAGGTCCGCTCGGCAGATTAGGGGTTAATAAGTGTAGGTAGGTGTCGGCGACGTTGTGGGGGGCAGATTAGGGGTTAATAAATATAACATAGGGGTCGGCGATGTTAGGGCAGCAGATTAGGGGTACATAGGGATAACGTAGGTGGCGGCGTTTTACGGAGCGGCAGATTAGGGGTTAAAAGTGTAATGCAGGGGTCAGCGATAGCGTGGGCGGCAGATTAGGGGTTAATAAGTGTAAGGCTAGGGGTGTTTAGACTCGGGGTACATGTTAGGGTGTTAGGTGCAGACGTAGGAAGTGTTTCCCCATAGGAAACAATGGGGCTGCGTTAGGAGCTGAACGCTGCTTTTTTGCAGGTGTTAGGTTTTTTTTCAGCTCAAACAGCCCCATTGTTTCCTATGGGAGAATCGTGCACGAGCACGTTTTTGATGCCGGCCGCGTCCGTAAGCAGCTCTGGTATCGAGAGTTGCATTTGCGGTAAAAATGCTCTACGCTCCTTTTTTGGAGCCTAACGCAGCATTTGTTTGAACTCTCGATACCAGAGTTAAATTTATGGTGCGGCCAGAAAAAAACCCGCGGAGCGTTAACAGCCCTTTTACCGCCGAACTCTAAATCTAGGCCCTAGTGAGCAGAGGGCCCTGCTGTTAGAATTTGTTTTGTTCCCCCCAGACATATGTATATACATATATATATATCTGTATGGAAAGAGAACAAACAATATAATGGTGGAGGCGCTCAGCTTAACAATATAAATAGTACATTGAATATAAGTCTTTTGTTGGTGAATTATGTCACAGAAGTATATCAATTGAAGAGTTACTGCTTACCAGCTGTTACCTCAATCTTATGAGGTAAGATAAGAGCTCTGGATTAAAGATGATCCGCTGTAGGGAAACTCCTATATCCTGGTGTTATCCTTGAAGATCTGTGGGGCAAGGATGGCCCTTCCTTTCTGGGAATGAAGATCCTGGACTCTCTTTGGATAGGAGAAAGTAGACTGTAATCTGTCTATCTGTATCTTTCTTGGATGGTGGTAGGAATACTTGATTCTTGTTGGTAATATCTCTTAGGTAGAAGAGCCTTTAGATGGTGAGAATCCCCTTTTCCCTCAGTATGCAGTCAGGGCGTTGTTCATGAAAGGAAAGAAACAAAAGCACATAGCATAATATTGTTTTTACACAAAATGAATATTTATTTAGTCTACCTCTGAAGAAGAAGTCACGATAGACTTCGAAACGCGTAAGGCACCTTATCACCTATAAGGTCTAGCATTCACTTGGGACTATTAGGCGCACAGGACTTTTACATTATATAGCGCCCACCCCAGTGGCTCTAGTATTACATTGCATACTCAATTTTTGCAGTGATCATATAGGGCACTTCTCCCCCCTTTTTTTTACATACACCTCTAATATTGATACTGAGGTCTGACACACAGCCCTGTATCGCTGACAGCAAAAATTATATAGCGGTAAAGATTATTATCGCCATCATTACACCTGTATTATGTGTGGGCAGATCTTTTAGCCCCACACTGCTATAGATTTTATCTAAATCATCGGCTGTGACAACACACAGCATATCTATCAAAATCTAGGACTGGCTTATAATTATCAAGCACCAGAATCCTGTGATTATCACCATCTCTACCACACCCAAGGATACAGCTCTTTATGTGGAGTATTTATGTTTATAACTTACCTCATACTGATTGAGGGATTTTAATGTAAGCGCATATTAAACACTCAATAAATATTCATTTTGTGTAAAAACAATATTATGCTATGTGCTTTTGTTTCTTTCCTTTCATGAACAACGCCCTGACTGCATACTGAGGGAAAAGGGGATTCTCACCATCTAAAGGCTCTTCTACCTAAGAGATATTACCAACAAGAATCAAGTATTCCTACCACCATCCAAGAAAGATACAGATAGACAGATTACAGTCTACTTTCTCCTATCCAAAGAGAGTCCAGGATCTTCATTCCCAGAACGGAAGGGCCATCCTTGCCCCACAGATCTTCAAGGATAACACCAGGATATAGGAGTTTCCCTACAGCGGATCATCTTTAATCCAGAACTCTTATCTTACCTCATAAGATTGAGGTAACAGCTGGTAAGCAGTAACTCTTGATATACTTCTGTGACATAATTCACCAACAAAAGACTTATATTCAATGTACTATTTATATTTTTAAGCTGAACGCCTCCACCATTATATTGTTTGTTCTCTTTCCATACATTTTTCACAGAGTCAGGGGTACTCTGTTTCAATATAGAGGCAGCACGCTGGATACACACTGGGCGGTTCTAACCCACTAAACACCCAGAGACACACATCCTAGATTTTAGCGCAGGTGACATCTTTCTCGTTCATATATATATATATATATATATATATATATATATATATATATATATATATATATATATATATATATATATATATATATATATATATATATATATATATATATATATATATATATATAAATAAATATTTACACACAGATATAAATATGCACATGCATATAAATTATATATATATATATATATATATATATATATATATATATATATATATATATATTTATATATACACTTACATTATTTTATTTTTTGTTTTATTTTGTGCTCACAGACATGTATGTATGTATATATATATATATATATATATATATATCCAAAGAGAAAAATATATGTCTATATGTGTACATATGTATTTATGTGTTTATATGTGTATATACTGTATGTCTGTTAATACATATATACACATATACACATATAAATACATATGTACAAACATATAAACAGTGTACATTTCCTGTCCCCTCAAAATAACTCAACACACAGTCATTAATGTCTAAACCATTGGCAATAAAAGTGAGTACACCCCTAAGTGGAAATGTCCAAATTGGGCCCAATTAGCCATTTTTCCTCCCCGATGTAATTGTTGCTCTACATAAAGATGGTTTAGGTTATAAGAAGATTGCCAAGACCCTGAAACTGAGCTGCAGCACGGTGGACAAGACCATACAGCGGTTTCACAGGACAGGTTCCTCCCAGAACAGACCTCACCATGGTTGACAAAGAAGTTGAGTGCACGTGCTCAGCGTCATATCCAGAGGTTGTCTTTGGGAAATAGATGTATGAGTGCTGCCAGCATTGCTGCAGAGGTTGAAGGGGTGGGGAGTTAGCCTGTCAGTGCTCAGACCATACACCGCACACTTCATCAAATTGTTCTGCATGGCTGTCGTCCCAGAAGGAAGCCTCTTCTAAAGATGATGCATAAGAAAGCCTGCAAACAGTTTGCTGAAGACAAGCAGACTAAGGACATGAATTACTGGAACCATGTCCTGTGGTCTGATGAGACCAAGATAAACTTATTTGGTTCAGATGGTGTCAAGAGTGTGTGGCAGCAACCAGGTGAGGAGTACAAAGACAAGTGTGTCTTGCCTACAGTCAAGCATGGTGGTGGGAGTGTCATGGTCTGGGCCTGCATGAGTGCTGCCAGCACTGGGGAGCTACAGTTCATTGAGGGAACCATGAATGCCAATATGTACTGTGACATACTGAAACAGAGCATGATCCCCTCCCTTCGGAGACTGGGCCACAGGGCAGTATTCCAACATGATAACGACCCCAAACACACCTCTAAGACGACCACTGCCTTGCTAAAGAAGCTGAGGGTAAAGGTAATGGACTGGCCAAGCATGTCTCCAGACCTAAACCCTATTGAGCATCTGTGGAGCATCCTCAAACGGAAGTTGTGGGAGTGCAAGGTCTCTAACATCCACCAGCTCCGTGATGTCATCATGGAGGAGTGGAAGAGAACTCCAGTGGCAACCTGTGAAGCTCTGGTGAACTCCATGCCAAAGAGGGTTAAGGCAGTGCTGGAAATGAATGGTGGCCACACAAAATATTGACATTTTAAGCCCAATTTGGACATTTCCCCTTAGGGGTGTACTCACTTTTGTTGCCAACGGTTTAGACATTATTGGCTGTGTGTTGAGTAATTTTGAGGGGACAGCAAATTTACACTGTTATACAGGCTGTACACTCACTACTTTACATTGTAGCAAAGCGTCATTTCTTCAGTGTTGTCACATGAAAAGATATAATAAAATATTTACAAAAATGTGAGGGGTGTACTCACTTTTGGGAGATACTGTGTATATATTACTGTGTATATATATACACAGGGAGATACTGTGTATATATTACTTTCAACTTGTAATACATCTGCGATAAACTTCTTTTCGCTCACGTGTAACTGTTAGAGTGTCACACGTAATTTTGCCCTTAATATTTAAATCTATCCTTGACTGAACAGACAGTGGTGATATGAAACTGCAGCAGATGGGGAGACATTTGATACTAGTGCAGTGCCCTGAGAGTAGCCAGCAGCAAGATTTAAAGGGATATTCCAGCCAAAATTGGAAACCACCTGGATGCATTTCGGTATTGAACAGTAACAATTTTGTAATATACATGCATTAGCAAAAATGCTTCTAATAAAAGCTATAGCTGTTTCAAAAGTGTATTTAAGTATGCACCGTGCACCAGCATTTTAAACACAGCACTTGTTCAGAGAGCCTAAGGTGCTTTTACCATCTGGTAATGACTCAATTTGTTAATTGCTGACATGATACAAGCCCCAGTGACACTCTGAGCAGCTGCAGTATTTAAAATGCTGAGGCAATGAGAATATCTAGCTATGCTTCACATGCACGTGCAGAGAAAAATGCTAACACTAAAACAGTGATAACTTTTTCTAGAATATTCAATGTATATTCAAATATGTTTCTATTTAAATATGTAATTCATCTAAGTGCATTTACATTTTGACCGTAATGTCCCTTTAAGTACAGTACAGAGTACCCTGATAGAGAGTAGCAGGTCACAGATAAATGTGTGCTGCTTCTGAGCAGGAAACTACCAGTAACTGACGAGTATGTGGGACTACCGCTCCTGATCGGCTCTCCTGAGGTCTCCTAAGCAATGCTTACAGCTCCCAAGCAGGAGTTTACCAATGTGCTTAACCCCCTTAGCTATAGTCTATAATGCAAAATTGGCATGTTTTAACAAGTCAGAGCATTCAAAAAATGATTTTTAATGCCCATTTAATTAGTATAGTTTATATTTTTTCCATGACATGCTTAAAGGGACATTAAACCCATTTTTTTCTGTCATGAGTCACGCAGAGCATGTCATTTTAACTAACTTTCCAATTAACTTTTATGATCTAATTTGCTTTGTTCTCTTGGTATACTTTGTTGAAAAGCATACCTGGGTAGTCTCAGAAGCAGCAGCTCAGGAGTAGAAGTGGATTACTAGGAGTTAGCTGCTAATTGGTAGCTGCACAAATATGCTTCTTTTCATTGGATTATCTTCAGCTAGCTCCCAGTAGGGCACTGCTGCTCCTTCAACAAAGGATACCAAGAGAATAAAAAAATGATCTTACAAGTAAATTGGAATGTTGTTTAAAATCATATGTTCTATCTGAATCACGGAAGAAAGCATTTGAGTTTAATGCCCCTTTAAAAATAAATAGTAAACACCTTGTAATTGCAAGACAAAAATAGAATAACATATCAGCCTAAAATCTAAACCGTTTTAAAACAAATAAATATCTTGTTTGCTGCAACTGTTTTTAATAGCCAAATCTCATGCACCACTTGCCTTATTTGGAAGAGCCAATCCGGGCTTGAGTCCGCAGCTGACAAGGCTAGCCATGATCCCATAGTTAGTATAAAGTATGATGTTGTGCAGTTCTTCAGTGAATTGTTTTACTATTCATAACTAAACATTTTTTTTTAAAAGGGACAGTCAACTCCAAAATATTATTGTTTAAACAGATGATAGATAAAACTTGTATTGCCCATTCCCCAGTTTGCATAACTAACACTGTGATATTAATATAATTTTTACCTCTGTGATTAATTTATATCTAAGGCTCTGCAGACTGCCCCCTTATTTCAGTTCTTTTGACAGACTTGCAGTTTAGCCAATCAGTGCTGGCTCATAAATAACTCCACAGGAGTGATCTATATGGCACACACAAACTAACGCCCTCTAGCTGTGAAAACTGTCAAAATGCTCTAAGATAAGAGGCGGCCTTCAAGGGCTTAGACTTAGCATATGAGCCTATCTAGGTTTAGCTTTTAACAAAGAATACCAAGAGAACAAATCAAATTTGATGATAAAAGTAAATTTTAAAGTTGTTTAAAATTGCATGCCCTATCTCAATCATGAAAGTTTAATTTGGACTTTACTGTTCCTTTAAAATCTTAATGTGTTTACTGTCCTTTTAACTGCCAATATATACTATGCATATATGATAAAATGACTTATATTATGATTTGCATACACAAAGTTAAACGTACAACATGACTGTTTTCTAGAGAGAACCGTATGTGAACTGTCAGGTCTCTTGCTGAGTGGTTAAAGAACAGACACACACAATTATTATCATGAAGTGCGATAAGTTGGGCTTTGATTAAAGTAAAATAAATGACTTCTCAGAGCCTGATTTGATTGCTTGAAATAATGACCTGTACCTTTCTCAGCAAATATTATTTATGTTTGGATATGAACCATCAGATGCCTAAATCATGAGAGAGATTTGTTTATAAGCTTGAACTTTTAGATAAAGGCTCACAGATACAATCACATCTAATGGTCTTGACATTTCTGGAATCTTCCCAGGAGACCATAAAACATAATTAGTATTATACCAAGCTTGCACAAACCTGAAATAGGCTTGGCATGTACCTGTAGTAATGCAAAATACATATTATGATATGCTTTATGGACACAAAATGTAGACCCAAACAATGGGCCCTATTTTGGGCCCCAGTGTAAATTTCCTTTACAAATTATTTATATTCTTTTTCTCTGGGTTTTTACATTTGAATCAATTTCAAAACATTTGAAAACACATTTGAATTTCTTCTCAAATGGATTTGCAGCACAAAAATCTTTATATCTTTCACAAGGGATGACTTTCTATACCAGTAGTCTAATCAATCAATCAATCAATCAATCAATCAATCAATTAATTAAAATACTTTTTTAATTGGTTCTCAAAAAATTTCTTAGACATTTTAAGTTGTACACCTTGGAGCTGTCTAATTTTCGTGACTTTGGTTCTTTGAAACACCTTTTGCTAGTGGTAGATGACAATTCCTATATTAAAAGATCACTTCTTTTTTTTGTAGGATAAAAAAGTTAAATGTTCTAGTCACACATTTACTTGTACATACATTAAATACAATAATCTATATGTTCAAATAAAACTGCAATGAAAATTTGCTGTTAGGAAAACTTTCAAATCGTTTTTCTAATTCAATTGACTTCTTGTTGGAATTGGAATTTGTTTGAGTTGATTAAAAGAAAATAGAGCATCTGAAAAAAAAATTTGTGTATAAATTCAGACATGTTTTAATACAGTACATTTACATTCAGTAATTGCTGGTGTTGGTTAAAGGGATATTAACACCAAATACAAAGTTAAATATAATGATGTATTTAAATCTAAGATATCAGAAGTATTTATTTAATTATAATAGTTGTTTACATATTGAAGAAACAAAAGTCTGCAGCCAAAAGTTGCAAAGCAGTGGTCTTAAGGCTGATGTTAATTAAGCTATCCACCACCTCAGAGGTGGCAGATAAAAAGCACATCAAACTAATCCAACTGAGTGATTGACAGCCTCTGCTCTTGCGCAGTTGGTTGCACAAGAGCAAGAGATGGCGATGCACAAGCGGCTGCTTGTGCAATGATTTATGTGAGTAGCACAATTAAATCTCAGGTGGAAAGGTTCCCTAACTGGGAACCATTGTCATTTAGACAATATTAGAAAAGGCCCTTGCTTTCCCTACAAGGTAATGGTCACCTTCATGTCATGATATAAACTAGGTTTCCCCAAATGTAATCTGTTCTGATTAGGGCAATTACAAACAGATATAAAAGAGTCACTAAAGTGTGCTAACAATGGTTATGTGGAACAAAACAGTGTTAAAGGTGTTTACAGCCTGTATAATATAGGTACTTTATCAGCTCCTTTAGAACTGTTACTAACTGGTCTCAGCAGAGGATATGAGATAATAATAGACTTTTAAATCAAGGATTTATAATATATATATATATTTGTAAAATAACTGGTGGTGTTTGGCTTTTTTTGGCACATATAAAAAATGCAACACATGAGAATCTGTGCAAAGCTTAGTGATTGAATGCCGAAACGCACATCTAGTAGATTTTAAATCAATTTGAAGATGTCCAATACTCAATTTTAAAACAAAGGTTGTGTCTAGGCAGCAACCAAGTATGACAGCAAAAAAGGGGCTTGTAAAGAAATATAAGATATCTGCCGTTTATCTGTAGCTTACAGCAGAATCCGCATCTGAGGAGACCAGAATTGTGTGTCCTACATTTTGCTTCACTATATCAAACAATATTTGCTGCATGAGTGACCTGCGAGTGCTGTCCTGGACCACGAAGATCTGTACCTTGCGGCCTCCTTGAGATCTAGTCACTCCCCCCTCAGTATTCTGGGTTAAGCAGTTGTATTTGAGCTGCTAATCAGAGGTCTAAATGACATAGAGAAGATTACTATAGTTTCTGTAAAGAGAGACAGTTTAAACCTTATCCTACAAAGTAGCGGCAAAATGGCTGGAGTTGAAAGGTGGGACGTGGCAGTAGTACACCAGCTGCTTCAAAACCATTTTTCGGAACTTGAGCACAGTTTATCACTGATTTTACTGAGAATGAAAGAGGATGAAGAGCTATACAGACCTGTCCTTTGAAAGTTCTTACAAAGAATATTGAAATGAGAGTTAAAGGGATCTGAAACCCAATTTTTTTTTCTTTCATGATTCTGAGGCAGCATGCCATTTTAAGCAACTTTCCAATTTACTTCTATTATATAATTTGGTATCCTTTGTTGAAAAGAATATCTAGGTAGGCTCAGGAGCTGCTGATTGGTGGCTGCACACATATGCCTCGTGTTATTGGCTCATTTATGTGCATTTCTGTTTCTTCAACAAAGGATACAAGAGAATAAAGCACATTACATAATAGAAGTAAATTGGAAAGTTGTTTAAAATGGTATTTTCTATCTGAATGATGAAAGAAAAATTTGGGGTTTCATGTCCCTTTAAGGAGAGAGCTAATTTAATGCTGAAACTTCCCATCACATTGTGCCATTGATAAAGTTAGCCACTACTACTTTAGATCTTGTACCAGTTGTCGATGCTGCTGGCGGCCAGCCAAGAAATTTGCATTTGAAGTGACATAAAAATAATGGCTGCTCTAGTATTGCCCTTCCCTAGAGACTGGGGCTAAATAGATGCCTCTGCCGAACAATCTTGTGACCTTGGAATGAAATGGCTCAGAGGTGGCAGGCACAGGAGCCTGGAGTTGGAGTGCTCCCAGTGTCCTGTGGTGTTATAGTACAAGAAATATAATCAGTAAGTGCTGCCGCCGGGACTTCAGTGATGCTGCTGAGAGTAAAGGGAAATCAGACCAAACAGTAGTTTGTTTCCCACTGAAGGTCAGGCGCTCTGGGAACAGGTGGTAGCTCTGCGTTCTTCTGTTCTTTATTAGTGTCTATGTTTGCTTTAAAGGGATAGTAAACACCTTCAGATTTGTAGAAAAAAATGTTTAGTTATGTATAATGAAACTACTTTGCAATAGTTTTTATTATTTATTTTGCCCCTTTTTCATGCAATTTAGTTCTGAAAATTGAGCAATTTCCAATGCTCAGAAGTTTAACTGCACCTGCTGACTTCTCAAGACTAACTTTGCTGCATATCTGTCCCTAATTGGCTTCAACTGATAACAACTGCAAATAAATGAATTTATATTAACTATATGACAGTAACTAGCCTTGTTGTCTGCAGACTAAAGCCCAGATTGGCTCCTGCAAATAAGGCAAATAGTAGGTGGAGTTTGTCTATTGAAAATTAATTGCAGTAAAAGGGAAGTTAATTTGTTTTAAAAAAACATTAAGACTTGGCTGATCTGTTATTCTATAGCAACACAACAGGAATATCCTGTAATTATAAGGTGTTTAGTGTCCCTTTTACTCTGCAGAGCTTTTTCCAGTATATTGTCTTCACGAAGCACGTGGCTGACTTTCTGATCAGTGCTTTATAAGTTGGCTTTATGTGCTTACAAACATTCCTCTCTGAACTTATGCCAAAGAGACTTCACCTTTGTCTGTGATTCTACTTTTACTTTTTGTCTCCTTGAGTTTACCTGAAGTCTGGATGCTGTAATGTCAGCTTGTTTTTAGGGTATTAGTCCTTTCCTTTTGTATATTCCTTTGCTGACCCCTTAAAGGGATACTGAACCCACATTTTTTCTTTCAGATAGAGCATGCAATTTAAAGCAACTTTTTAATTTACTCCTATAATCAATTTTTCTTCATTCTCTTGGTATCTTCATTTGAAAAAGTAGGAATGTAAGCTTACGAGCCGGCCCCTCTTTGGTGCAGCACCTGGATAGCGCTTGCTGATTGGGGGCTAAATGTAGCCACCAATCAGCAAGTGCTAAACAGGGTGCTGAACCTACTATCCCTGCTTTTCCAGATAAAGATACCAAGAGACCAAAGAAAAATTGATAATAGGAATAAATAAGAAAGATGCTTAAAATTAAATGCTCTATTTGAATCATGAAAGAAAAAATATGGGTTTAGTATCCCTTTAATTTAGACTAAAAATACCAATCCAAACATATATATTGTTTTAGATGCATGCCTAGCTTTACAGTTCTTTACTTAAGATATTTATTTAGGGCCGATTACAAATGCAGTGCAAACTTTTGCGCCCAAGCGATAAGGGGTTTATCATGGGGGATTGCAATCGCCAGGCTTACCGTTGGTATTACAAGTTGAAAGTAAATGCAAACGCTTGAGTACAATCGTGATTTACGCTAGAATGATTACCGCAACTTCAGTGCTCTGGTTAACTGTTTTATGAAACATAAAAGTTGCACAAAACACATTGAGATACATTACAAAGTATAGCTACACTAATAATTACATCATCTAATAAAAATATAAAAAATAATGATTGCACACAAAAGCTATAGGGCTCAAAGATATGAGCTCTCAGGTGTTAGAAAAAAGGCAGACAAAGGGCTTCAACATAAAGATAAAGATCTATATGTATGCATGTATACATATATATACTGTATATATATATGTGTATGTGTCTATATATGTGTACATATGTATTTATGTATTTATATGTGTATATATGTATGCATGTATTTATATGTGTATATATGTATGCATGTATTTATATGTGAAACATACAAAAGAAGGAACTCAGTAGTGCTAAAACAAATGCGTGAAAAACCACTTGGGGTCAGCTAATAGTTAATAGTGCAGTGTATTCCAAACTGTATGACAGCTTAAGGAAACTTTTATAGGTAACTGCATAGGCGAATTGGTCAAAATAAGTCACCCACTGTTGCCCAAGCCTGCTTACTATACCGGACACTTTGGGATCTACGATGCACGGGTACCTTATACCTTCTCCGAGTGCTCGTTTCTTCACCGGCTCAGCTGCTTGGCGTCCTCGTGGGTCTGCAGATGTACAGCGTCTCTCCTCTTCGATGAGCGCTAGATCCTATTGGCTAGTCAAAGCGTCAATCAGCAGTAACCAATCCGTGGAAAGTACTGATGCTGAAGAATCACCAATAACTATTTGCTGCACGCACACACCTCCCCACAGCTTATCAGTCCAGGATACACTGGCAAAATGTAGAAATATAGAAAAGCGGTAGTCCTGGAGAGTATAGTTAAAACGTCTTTATTTCAAACTCAGATTAAAAACGAATGGCAATCACAAGTGAAAACATCACAGGTGTGGCACTGTTTGGCTTACGCGTTTCGGCTGGGAGCCGTAGTCATAGCCTATAGTGCTGTGTGACACACCTCTCTAAATACTCATACCTAAAATCCTATTGGTTAAAAATTAAAACACACCTGTTGATTACATACTCTATACAAAGAGAACTAATATTAACAATACCTCCTAAGCAATTAAACCTAGCGATTTTGACAAATACAACATTCACTTATACATGGAATAAACATGTTGTAGAATGGGAAATACACACCAAACCTCCAAAATTAGAAATAGTGCAATATACAATGTGCAAAATCTCAAAACATACATTGTGTACTATGTGTACCATATTAGCTATATATATTATTATTCTAACTAAGAAAATGAAGAGTCAAAAGTCAAAACATGTTATACACATAGAAAAGTCAAATACTGTTAAGGCGGATCCTAACTCTATAACATAATTATAGATCTTAATCGTAAGCAATAATATGGGTAAAATTTCTAAGTTACATGATTGTCCTAAATAATCCAGGGTAAAGTATAAATGGACAAATGAAATCAAATGCCTGAATAGCGCAAGAGATTACAGAGTCCTAAACTGATAAATATGACATGCATAGGAGTGGCTCACAGAGAGCTAAGGAACCCAGACCAGTTACCACAAATTCATGATATCATACTTGGAGTTGAGCCCATTTGGAATACGAGTGCCCATTGTGAAAATCCAATGGGCTTCTCTCAACTCCAGTATGCGATCTATGGAACCTCCCCTTTTAGGTCTGTGAACCCTTTCTATAGCACTCCAAGAAAAGGAAGAAAGGTTCCCTCCATGGTAGACCCCGAAATGCTGGACTACAGGGGTACTCGATTTAACTGTAGTAAAAGAGGAAAGATGTTCCCTAATTCTGGTGTTTACATCTCTGGAGGTGAGACCTATGTATTGAATTTTACATGAGGAGCAGTTAAGTACATAAATCACATTAGTACATGTGCAATTTAAGAGTGTTTTGATATTAAATGTTTTCCCTGTAACATAACTTGTAAATGTATTTCCAGTGCGTACAAAGTCGCACGGTTTACATTTTCTGTGGCCGCATTTATGCATGCCCTGATGTCTGATCCACGCACAAGCATCATTAGTCTTAGTCGGCAACATAGTTGGAGATAGCTGGGAGCCCAGTGTGGGACCTTTCCTGTATGCACACCTAACCCCACTTTTAACCATTTCAATTAATTTATCATCTGCATTGAGGATTTTAAAGTGCTTACGTATAATGGAACAAATGTCATTGTATTGTCCACTGTGAGTGGTGACAAACGTCACTCCATCAAAGGGCTTAGAATCATTTGTTTGTCTATCTACCAGAAGACTATCTCTGGTTTTGGAGCTCACCAAATGTTTGGCCTTACGAATGGCTTTTTTTGGATATCTGCGTTGTTGAAGCCTAGATTCAAGGTCCCTGGCTAAAGTCTTGAAATCGCTGTCATCTGAACAGTTTCTTTTTAATCTGATCATCTCCCCTTTAGCAATTGCTTCTGGGACATGTTTCGGATGGCAGCTAGTCCCGAATAAGACTGAATTCCCTGAGATGGGTTTCCTATAGGAAACTGTTTTAACTCTGCCATCTGGGAGCCCTATAAGGGTAAGATCTAAAAAATTAGCACTTGTGTCATTAAATTCAAATGTAAATTTGAGATTCATGTCACACCAGAATTAGGGAACATCTTTCCTCTTTTACTACAGTTAAATCGAGTACCCCTGTAGTCCAGCATTTCGGGGTCTACCATGGAGGGAACCTTTCTTCCTTTTCTTGGAGTGCTATAGAAAGGGTTCACAGACCTAAAAGGGGAGGTTCCATAGATCGCATACTGGAGTTGAGAGAAGCCCATTGGATTTTCACAATGGGCACTCGTATTCCAAATGGGCTCAACTCCAAGTATGATATCATGAATTTGTGGTAACTGGTCTGGGTTCCTTAGCTCTCTGTGAGCCACTCCTATGCATGTCATATTTATCAGTTTAGGACTCTGTAATCTCTTGCGCTATTCAGGCATTTGATTTCATTTGTCCATTTATACTTTACCCTGGATTATTTAGGACAATCATGTAACTTAGAAATTTTACCCATATTATTGCTTACGATTAAGATCTATAATTATGTTATAGAGTTAGGATCCGCCTTAACAGTATTTGACTTTTCTATGTGTATAACATGTTTTGACTTTTGACTCTTCATTTTCTTAGTTAGAATAATAATATATATAGCTAATATGGTACACATAGTACACAATGTATGTTTTGAGATTTTGCACATTGTATATTGCACTATTTCTAATTTTGGAGGTTTGGTGTGTATTTCCCATTCTACAACATGTTTATTCCATGTATAAGTGAATGTTGTATTTGTCAAAATCGCTAGGTTTAATTGCTTAGGAGGTATTGTTAATATTAGTTCTCTTTGTATAGAGTATGTAATCAACAGGTGTGTTTTAATTTTTAACCAATAGGATTTTAGGTATGAGTATTTAGAGAGGTGTGTCACACAGCACTATAGGCTATGACTACGGCTCCCAGCCGAAACGCGTAAGCCAAACAGTGCCACACCTGTGATGTTTTCACTTGTGATTGCCATTCGTTTTTAATCTGAGTTTGAAATAAAGACGTTTTAACTATACTCTCCAGGACTACCGCTTTTCTATATTTCTACATTTTGCCAGTGTATCCTGGACTGATAAGCTGTGGGGAGGTGTGTGCGTGCAGCAAATAGTTATTGGTGATTCTTCAGCATCAGTACTTTCCACGGATTGGTTACTGCTGATTGACGCTTTGACTAGCCAATAGGATCTAGCGCTCATCGAAGAGGAGAGACGCTGTACATCTGCAGACCCACGAGGACGCCAAGCAGCTGAGCCGGTGAAGAAACGAGCACTCGGAGAAGGTATAAGGTACCCGTGCATCGTAGATCCCAAAGTGTCCGGTATAGTAAGCAGGCTTGGGCAACAGTGGGTGACTTATTTTGACCAATTCGCCTATGCAGTTACCTATAAAAGTTTCCTTAAGCTGTCATACAGTTTGGAATACACTGCACTATTAACTATTAGCTGACCCCAAGTGGTTTTTCACGCATTTGTTTTAGCACTACTGAGTTCCTTCTTTTGTATGTTTGATTATTTGGGTACTTTACTGGCAGTACCAACACTCAGTAGTAGCGCCTGTTACACACACAAAGCAAAGTCTTAAGCTCCCCACAGTAATATGGACGAAATGGCTCACACCTCTATACACCCTCCTATACAGCAATTTTACTCTTTGATGCCCTATTCAGCAAGATATGAAGGGACTGCTAGTAGTGAAGTGATATTTTCTGAGGACAAAAGTGTACTAGCACTTAGCTCACTCTTTGACATGATGGAAGATCTGCTGATTAAGGAATCCAAACTCCAGTGGGATATTTGGACAATTGAGAAATACCGATCATTACAAATGATCCCCAGAGGTCTACGTATTTTTAAATTTCCAACCTTTGATGTGGACTGTAACGATAAAGACTTTGTGGAAGAATGGAACAAAGTATTATCCAATTGCTCACTTAATCTGATGCTTCTTATGTTACAATACAAAGTTAAGCAACTTGATAAAATTAAGTCAGAAATTGCAGAGTTACAGGCAGAACTTAATTTGCGCAGCACAGTATCTGATTTTGCCAAATTTGACAACATCCTTAGAGGTATTTTAGCTACTAGCAGATCAAATATCATGGAGAGGAAACACACTAAATTTTTGAGAGATAAGAATGATTATCTTAATAATACAGTGTATATATGGAGTAAAAAACAAAGATCTATATTTAGACAAAATCAGCCCAGATTCGGGGGGAGAGGAAGGGGACGTAGGAACAGACACAGACAGACGAACAACAATAGAAATGTAACGTTCTCTGGAAGTGATACTGAGTATAGTACAGATGGTAGTGATGATATATCAAACATTCAAACATCAAGTGTAACTACCAGTATTAATACTAGTGAACCTCAGTGTATAGGAGAGATACAAAGCAACTCACTACCTGCACAGAGGTCTATAATCACTCCCCCACCACATATAGTAGAGACACCCTATAATATAACTCCCCAAACGAACTCTAACTATTCTATGTATCCCATACCTGCATCCCAGCCAGGTCTACATGTTAATGCCACACAAACAGGAAATATAGGCCTTATGGAACAGGTTTTTCCCCAGGACCAGATCCCACACAAAGGGGGAGGGAGGAAGTCCAAAACACAATCTTATCACAACTCACAGGCACAGCAGAGATACCAGCTGAGACAAGTCAAATCAATCACAAAGTACAAATAGATGCTACATATAGTAATGTTATCAACTTGTCTTCTACACAGCTTACTGTTGATCAATTAAAAGTACTTAGTCTGGGGCTCAACTTTTCACCTACCAATGACTTCGATGTGTTCAAAACCTTATTGGATCTCAATAAATTTACTAGAAACATAACTTTAAAAAAATATTTTTCATCAAC